>NC_080033.1:30706803-31006803 GCF_030020395.1 Manis pentadactyla
ATTATTCAGCCATAGGAAGAAAATAAATACTCTCATTTCCAATAACATGGATGGAGCTACAGAGTATTGTGCTCAGTGAAATAAGCCAGGCACAGAAGGATGAATGTGAAATAATTTCATTCATCTGGGGAGTTAAAGAAGAGAGAACAACCTGAAGGAACCAAACATCAGCGGACTCACAGAACCCAAGACTGGACTAATAGTTACAAAATGGAAACGGATTGAGGTGTATGCGTTGGAATGTGGGGATAAGGCTGGGGGAGAATGCCGGCATTATGCTTAGCATGTATAAAGTGGATTTAGCATGGAGAGGGCTGTACAACACAGCGGAAACATGTAGTGATTCTACAGTATCTTACTATGTTGATGTACAATGACTGTAATGGAATATGTGGGGGAAACTAGGTGACAGGGGAGTCTAGTAAACATAATTTTCCTCATGTAAGTGGAGATTAATGATAACAAGAAAACAATATACATATATATATATATATATATATATATCAAACAATCAAATCAATCAATAAAATACAATGCGGCAACCTTCTTAGAAAAAGACATAAGCACCGCTTTGTCTATCACAGCACTATTCACAATTGACAACTTAAGTCTCCATCAAGAGATGAACAGATAAACAAGATGAGATACATATACACAATACATATACCAAATGGAATATTATTCAGCCATAAGAAGAAAACAAATGCTACCATTTACAACAACATGGATGAAGCTAGAGGGTATAATGCTCAGTGAGATTAGCCAGACAGAGAGAGGAATGCATGAAATGATTTCAATCACCTGTGGAGTATAATAACAAGGAAAAAAACTGAAGGAACAAGACAGCACAAGCCTCGCCAAACCTAAGGATGGACTAACAGTTACTAAAGGAAAGTGACTGGGGAGGATGGGTGGGAAGGTAGGGATAAGGGGAACATTGGGCACTACGAGAGTCACACAGAATGTGAACTGAGGGAGCACGGGGAAGGCAGTAAAACACAAAGAGCAGTAGGGATTCTACAGCATATTACTGGGCTATAAGAGACTCTCATGGGGTATGTGTTGGGGACTTGATAATGGGGAGAGTGTAGTAACCATAATGTTCCTCATGTAACTGTTTTGTACTGACACCAAAATTAATATGGTGGATATGGTTTCTATATTTCTGATGATGTCAAAGAGGTCGGCGCACACTTCACTGAAATCATACCCCTGGATAGGGCACCAAGCTGAGAACTGGGAATCTGCTCCAATCACCATAGACACTCGGACCCTAGGAAAGAGGCACCACTCTGATGTCATGTAATCTCCAGGTAACAGTGCTTCTCTTGCAAAGTCCACCCCCAGATTTTAGGCACTGTCCAGCCGGGGCAAGCTGCATCATCTTAGCAAACAGTAGTGGTTCTAGCCTACATATATATGTGTGTGTGCATATATACACACACGCACACACACACACACATATATGTGTCTATATATATATATATATATATATATACACACACACACATATCAAAGATTTCTCTCCTCTGCGGACTACAACAACAATGAAAGAACTGATGGAGCAAAATGGCAGCAGCCTCACAGAACCCACGAATGGACTAAGAGTAACCAAAGGGAAAGGGACTGGGGTGCATGGGTGGGAATGAAGGGATAAGGGATGGGGAAAGGAAGGGGGCATTGTATAGCATTTACAATGTGGGGTGGGGTGCAAAGGGAAGACTGTAGAACACACAAAAGACTAGTAGTCTTTCCAGAGCGTCTTACCACGCTGACGGACAGTGAGGGCAATACGGTATTTGGGGGCAACTTGGTTATGATGGGAGTTTAGTAACCATAAGATTCCTCATGGAATAGTAGATAAATGACACCAAATATATATATATATATATATATATATATATATATATACACACACACACACACACATATCTATGTATATACCAATTAATAACAAATACATAGGAAAAAATAGACAGCGGCAACGCACTTTGAAAAAGACATACGCACCCCTTTATCACAGCACTATTTAGAGTAGAAAAGAAATGGAAAGAACCAATGTGTCCATTACTCAACAAACAGATAAAGATTCAGTACATATACGCAATGGAATATTATCAAGACATAAGAAACAAATGCTACAATTTACAACAGCATGGATGAAGAAAGAGGGTATTAGGCTCAGTGCAATGAGCCAGACTGAGAGAGAAATGCACCAAATGATTTCACTCTCCTGTGGAGTATTAGTACAAAGAAATAACTGAAGGAACAAGACAGAAGCAGCCGTGCCAAACCTAAGAGTGGACTTACGGTTAGCAAAGGGAAAGTGACTGTGGAGGATGGTTGGGAAGGGAGGGATAAGAGGGAAAATTGGGCATTACAAGTAGCAGACATAATGTGGACTGGGAGGGGAGCACAGGCAAGGCAGTAAAACGCAAAGACCAGTAGAGATTCTAGAGCATATTACTGGGCTGAAAGACAGTGACTCCCATGGGGGATGTGGTGGGTACTTGATAATGGGGAGAGTCTAGTAACCATAATATTCCTCATGTAAATGTTTAGTACTGACACCAAAATTAAAAGAAACACACAGCATATTGCATATGGTTTCTATATTACTGACACTGTCAAGGTGGTCAGTGCGCACCTCAACAAAATCATATTCCAGACTAGGGCACAAGGCTCTGAAGTCAGACGCTGCTGCAATCACAAGAGACACTCCGTCCCTAGGAAAGAGGCACCACTGTGATGTCATGGAATCTCCAGGGAACAGTGCTGCTCTTGAAAAGTTCAGCCTGAGATGGTGAGCACTGCTCAGCTGTGGCAAGCTGCATCATCTTAGCAAACATTAGTGGTTCTGGCCTACACATATATGTATGTACATATATATACATACCAAATATTTCTCACATCTGAGAACTACAAGAAGAAAGAAAAGCCTGAAGCAGCAAAAGGGCAGCAGCCTTGCAAAATCCAAGAATGGAATAACAGTAACCAAAGGAAAAGGGACTCGGGTGGAAGGGTGGGAATGGAGGGATAAGGGAAGGGGAAAGAAAGGGGGCATTGTTTAGCGTGTATAATGTGGGGGGGGGGCACAGGGAAGGCTGTACAACACAGGAAAGTCTAGTAGTCATTCCACAGAATCTCGCCACGCTGATGGACAGTGAGTGCAATGTTGTATCTGGGGGAACTTGGTGATGGGGGGAGTATAGGTAACATAATGGTCATTGTGGAATATTAGATTAATGATACCAAAACATAAATAAACAAGTAAAATAGAAAAACAATTAATGATAACAAAATATAAAATAAATAAGTAAAAGAAAAAGAATGAAGCAACCCAGATTGGAAAAGACCTATTCACTCCTATGTTTATCACAGCACTATTCACAATAGACAATCTAAGTGCCCATAAGGAGATGAATAGATAAAGAACATGTGGTACATACACACAGCAGAATATCATTCAGGCATAAGAACAAAACAAATCCTACCATTTCCAACAGCATGGATGGAGCTAGAGGGTATTATACTCAGTGAAATAAGCCAAGCAGAGAAAGACAACTGTGATACTCATCTGGGGAGTATAAGAACAGAGAAAAACTGAGGTGGGAAAACATTGGCTGACTCACAGAACACAAGAATGGACTAAAAGTAAAAAAGGGAAACAGACTGGTGTGGAATGGTTGGACTGTAGGGATAAGAAGCAGGAATTAGGACTAGCATGTATAATGTGTGTTTCGCACAGGGAGGGCAGTACAACACACCAGAGACAAGTAGTGATTCTACAGCATATTAGTACATTGATGGATGATGACTCCAATGGAATATGTGGGGGAAATGTGGTGATGGGGGAGTCTAGTAAACATAATTATCCTCAAGTAATAGATTAATTACAACAAATATATATATACATATATATATATATATACATACACACACACATATATATATGTATATGTATGTATAGATCAATACATAAGTAAATAAGAAGGAAAATAGTATGAGTTAACCCAGTTTAAAAAAGACATATGCACCTCTTTGTTTATCACAGCACTATTCACAATAGCCAAGTTTACTGTCCAATATGAGATGAACAGAAAAAACAAGATGTGGTACATATGCACAATACAATGTAATTCAGCCATAAGAGGGAAATAACTAGTACCATTTCCAAAAACATGGATGGAGCTAGAGAGTATTATGCTCGGTGTAACGAGCCAGGCTGAGAAAGACAAGTATCTAATGATTTCACTCATCTGCGGAGTATAAGAACAAAGAGAAAACTGAAGGAGCAAACAGTAGCAGACTCACAAAACCCAAGAATACACTAATAGTTATAAAAGGGAAAAACACTTGGGTGGATGGCTTGTAATGTTGTGATAACGGTGTGGGAGAAAGCAGGCATTATGATTAGCATGTATAATCTCTCTTTGGCACAGGGAGGGCTGTACAACCCAGCGGAGACAAGTAGTGATTCTACAGCCTCTTACTCCTTTGATGGACAGTGACTGCAGTGGGATATGTGGGGGCAACTTGGTGAAGGAGGAGTCTAGTAAACATAATTTCTTCATGTAAAAGTAGATTAATGACCCCAAAAATATACATATATGTACATACAAATAAAAATATAAATAATAAGTAAATAAATAAATCGAATGTGGCAACCCCATTTGAAAAAGAGGCACCCCTTTGTTTATCACAGCAGTATTCACAATAGACAAGTTAAGTGTCCATTAGGAGATGAAGCAATAAACAAGATGTGGTACAAGATGTGGTACATATACAGAATAGAATAATATTCAGCCAGAAGAAGACAGTAAATACTACCATTTTCAACAACATGGATGAAGCTACAGGATATTATGCACAGTGAAATAAGATAGAGAAGGATGAGTATGAAATCATTTCACTCATCTGGGGAGTATAAGAACAGAGAACAACCTGAAGGAGAAAAATATCAGCAGACTCACAGAACCCAAGAATGGACTAATAGTTACAAAACGGAAAATGGACAGGGGGGGATGTGTTCGCATGTTGGAATAAGGGGGGAGTGGAAAGCAGGCATTATGATTAGCATGTATAATGTGGGTTTGGCACAGGGCAGGCTGTACAACACAGCGGAGGCAAGTTGTGGCTCTACAGCATCTTACTACGTTGATAGACAATGACTTCAGTGGGATATGTGGGGGCAACGTGGTGATGGAGGAGTCTAGTAAACATAATTTTCCTCATAAGAAAGTGGATTAATGACACCAAAAAAATATATATATATATATACACATATATATACATATATGAATTTATAAAAAAATAAATGAGAGGTGGAGCCGAGATGGCATGAGTAGAGCAGCGGAAATCTCCTCCCAAAATCACATATATTTATGAAAATATAACAAAGACAACTCTTCCTAGAATAGAGACCAGAGGACACAGGACAACTTCCAAACCACATTCACACTTGTGAGAACCCAGCGCCACAGATAAAAGCCCCAGCCCGGCGTGACCTGAGCGCCCCTCCCCTCAGCTCTGGGCTGGAGGAGACGAGTTGGAGCGGGGAGGGAGAGGGAGCCCAGGACTGCTGAACACACAGCCTCAGCCATCTGGACCAGAGCACAGACACAGTGCATGTGTGGGGTCCTGGATACTAGGGAAACAGGACAGGAAGACCGGTGAGCGGGTTCGTGAGGCCAGCGTCCGAGAGTATAGAAAAGCGAGCAGCTTTTATTTTTATTTTTATTTTTTAAATTTTGTATTTATTTAGTTTTTGTTTTTTGTTTTGGCGAGTGCTTTTTTGAAGTCTTAAAGGGACAGGGACCCCAAAACAGGATGGAAGCATCCCGGGACACTTAGTCCAGAGGCAGGGAATCTGTGGATCTCTGGGCACTCTAACCCCCTGGGTAGCAGGGAGAACGGAGGCTCCTCACGGGGATAAATAGCCTCCCGGCCGCTCCCCCTAAAACACGGCTCCACCATTTTGAAGCAGCACCCCGAGACAGGCCACGCTCATAGCTACAGCGGAGATAAACTCCATAGCAGCTGGGAAAGGAATCAGAAGCCCTGCTGCACGCAGCTTCCCAGCACAAGCCACTAGAGGTCGCTGTTCTCCCAGGAGAGGAAGGCCACAAACCAACAAGAAAGGAAGTTCTTCCAGCCGTCCCTCGTCCCAGCTCTGCAAACTATCTCTCTCACCATGAAACAGCAAAATTACAGGCAAACCAAGATCACAGAGACAACACCAGAGAAGGAGACAGACCTAACCAGACTTCCTGAAAAAGAACTCAAAATAAAAATCATAAACATGCTGACGAAGATGCAGAGGAATATGCAAGAGCTAAGGGATGAAGTCTGGAGGGAGAACACAGATGTCAGGAAGGAGATTACAGAAGTGAAACAAACTCTGGAAGGATTTATAAGCAGAATGGATAAGATGCAAGAGGCCATTGATGGAACAGAAACCAGAGAACAGGAACGCATAGAAGCTGACATAGAGAGAGACAAAAGAATCTCCAGGAATGAAACAATATTAAGAGAACTGTGTGACCAATCCAGAAGGAACAATATCCATATTATAGGGGTACCAGAAGAAGAAGAGAGATAAAAAGGGATTGAAAGTGTTTTTGACGAAATAATTTCTGAAAACTTCCCCAAACTTGGGGAGGAAATAATCGAACAGACCACGGAAATACACAGAACTCCCAACAGAAAGGACCCAAGGAGGACAACACCAAGACACATAATAATTAAAATGGCAAAGATCAGGTTCAAGGAAAGAGTTTTAAAGGCAGCTAGAGAGAAAAGGGTCACCTATAAAGGGAAACCCATCAGGCTATCATCAGACTTCTTGACAGAAACCTTACAGGCCAGAAGGGAATGGCATGATATATTTAGTGCAATGAAACAGAAGGGCCTTGAACCAAGGATACTGTATCCAGCATGATTATCATTTAAATATGATGGAGGGATTAAACAATACCCAGACAAGCAAAAGTTCAGGGAATTTGCCTCCCACAAACCACCTCTACAGGGCATCTTACAGGGACTGCTCTAGATGGGAGGACTCCTAAAAACAACACAGAACAAAAAACCCAACATATGAAGAATGGAGGAGGAGGAATATGAAGGGAGAGAAGAAAATAATCTCCAGACAGTGTAATACCAGCTCAATAAGCGAGCTAAGTTAGGCAGTAAGGTACTAAAGAGGCTAACCTTGAACCTTTGGTAACCACGAATTTAAAGCCTGCAATGGCAATAAGTACATATCTTTCAACAGTCACCCTAAATGTTAATGGACTGAATGCACCAATCAAAAGACACAGAGTAATAGAGTGGATAAAAAAGCAAGACCCATCTATATGCTGCTTACAAGAAACTCACCTCAAATCCAAAGACATGCACAGACTAAACGTCAAGGGATGGAAAAACATATTTCAGGCAAACAACAGAGAGAAGAAAGCAGGGGTTGCAGTACTAATATGAGACAAAATAGACTTCAAGACAAAGAAAGTAACAAGAGATAAAGAAGGCCACTACATAATGATAAAGGGCTCAGTCCAACAAGAGGATATAGCCATTCTAAATATATATGCACGCAACACAGGAGCACCAGCATATGTGAAACAAATACTAACAGAACTAAAGGGGGAAATAGACTGCAATGCATTCATTTTAGGAGACTTCAACACGCCCCTCACCCCAAAGGATAGATCCACTGGGCAGAAAATAAGTAAGGACACGGAAGCGCTGAACAACACAGTAGAACAGATGGACCTAATAGACATCTATAGAACTCTACATCCAAAAGCAACAGGATATACATTCTTCTCAAGTGCATATGGAACATTCTCCAGAATAGACCACATACTAGCCCACAAAAAGAGCCTCAGTAAATTCCAAAATGTTGAAATTCTACCAACCAACTTTTCAGACCACAAAGGTATAAAACTAGAAATAAATTCTACAAAGAAAACAAAACGGCTCACAAACACATGGAGGCTTAACAACATGCTCCTAAATAATCAGTGGATCAACGGACAAATTAAAATAGAGATCAATAATACATGGAAACAAATGACAACAAAAACACAAAGCGTCAACTTCAGTGGGACACAATGAAAGCAGTCTTAAGAGGAAAGTACATAGCGATCCAGGCACACTTGAAGAAGGAAGAACAATCCGAAATGAATAGTCTAACATCACAATTATCGAAACTGGAAAAAGAAGAACAAATGAGGCCTATTTAAAAGTCAGCAGAAGGAGGGACATAATTAAGATCAGAGAGGAAGTAAACAAAGTTGAGAAGAATAAAACAATAGCAAAAATCAATGAAATCAAGAGCTGGTTCATTGAGAAGATAAACAAAATAGATAAGCCTCTAGCCAAACTTATTAAGAGAAAAAGAGAATCAACACAAATCAACAGAATCAGAAATGAGAATGGAAAAATCATGACAGACACCACAGAAATACAAAGAATTATTAAAGACTACTATGAAAACCTATATGCCAACAAGCTGGAAAACCTAGAAGAAATGGACAACATCCTAGAAAAATACAACCTCCCAAAATGGACAACTTCCTAGAAAAATACAACCTTCCAAGACTGACCAAGGAAAAAACACAAAAGTTAAACAAAACAATTACGAGCAAAGAAATTGAAACGGTAATTAAAAAACTACCCAAGAAGAAAAACCCCGGGCCGGACGGATTCAACTCGGAATTTTATCAGACACACAGAGAAGACACCTTAAAGTTTTTCAAAAAAGAGAAGAGGAGGGAATACTCCCAAACTCATTCTATGAAGCCAACATCACCCTAATACCAAAACCAGGCAAAGACCCCACCAAAAAAGAAAATTATAGACCAATATCACTGATGAATGTAGATGCAAAAATACTCAACAAAATACTAGCAAACCGAAATCAAAAATATATCAAAACGATCATACACCATGACCAAGTGGGATTCATCCCAGGGATGCAGGGATGGTACAACATTCGAAAATCCATCAACATCATCCACCACATCAACAAAAAGAAAGACAAAAACCACATGATCATCTCCATAGATGCTGAAAAAGCATTTGACAAAATTCAACATCAATTCATGATAAAAACTCTCAGCAGAATGGGAATAGAGGGCAATACCTCAACATAATAAAGGCCATATATGATTAAACCACAGCCAACGTTATACTGAACAGCGAGAAGCTGAAAGCTTTTCCTCTGAGATCTGGAAGAAGACAGCGATGCCCACTCTCCCCACTGTTATTTAACATAGTACTGGAAGTCCTAGCCACGGCAATCAGACAAAACAAAAAAATACAATGAATCCAGATTGGTAAAGAAGAAGTTAAACTGTCACTATTTGCAGATGACATGACACTGTACATAAAAACCCCTAAAGACTCCACTCCCAAACTACTAGAACTGATATCGGAATACAGCAAAGTTGCAGGATACAAAATTATCACACAGAAATCTGTGGCTTTCCTATATACTAACAATGAACCAATAGAAAGGAAATTGCATCAAAAAAATAAAATACCTAGGAATAAACCTAACCAAAGAAGTGAAAGACCTATACCCTGAAAACTACAGGTCACTCTTAAGAGAAATGAAAGGAGACACTAACAAATGGAAAGTCATCCCATGCTCATGGCTAGGATGAATTAATATCGTCAAAATGGCCATCCTTCCCAAAGCAATATACAGATTTGATGCAATCCCTATCAAGTTACCAGCAACATTCTTCAACGAACTGGAACAAATAGTTCAAAAATTCATATGGAAACACCAAAGACCCCGAATAGCCAAAGCAATCCTGAGAAAGAAGAATAAAGTAGGGGGGATCTCACTCCCCAACTTCAAGCTCTACTACAAAGCCATAGTAATCAAGACACTTTGGTACTGGCACAAGAACAGAGCCACAGACCAGTGGAACAGATTAGAGACTCCAGACATTAACCCAAACATATATGGTCAATTAATATTTGATAAAGGACCCATGGACATACAATGGAGAAATGACACTCTCTTCAACAGATGGTGCTGGCAAAACTGGACAGCTACATGTAGGAGAATGAAACTGGACCATTGTCTAACCCCATACACAAAAGTAAATTCAAAATGGAACAAAGACCTGAATGTAAGTCATGAAACCATAAAACTCTTAGAAAAAAACATAGGCAAAAACCTCTTAGACATAAACATGAGTGACCTCTTCTTGAACATATCTCCCCGGGCAAACAACAGCAAATATGAACAAGTGGGACTATATCAAGCTGAAAAGCTGCTGTACAGCAAAAGACACCATCAATAGAACAAAAAGGATCCCTACAGTATGGGAGAATATATTTGTAAATGACAGATCTGATAAAGGCTTGACGTCCAAAATATATAAAGAGCTCACCCACCTCAACAGACAAAAACAAATAATCCAATTTAAAAATGGGCAGAGGAACTGAACAGACAGTTCTCCAAAAAAGAAATACACGTGGCCAACAGACACATGAAAAGATGCTCCACATTGCTAATTATCAGAGAAATGCAATTTAAAACCACAATGAGGTATCACCTCACACCAGTAAGGATGGCTTCCATCGAAAAGACAAACAACAACAAATGCTGGCAAGGCTGTGGAGAAAGGGGAACCCTCCTACACTGCTGGTGGGAATGTAAATTAGTTCAACCATTGTGGAAAGCAGTATGGAGGTTCCTCAAAATGCTCAAAATAGACTTACCATTTGACCCAGGAATTCCACTCCTAGGAATTTACCCTAAGAACGCAGCACTCAAGTTTGAAAAAGACAGATGCACCCCTATGTTTATTGCAGCACTATATACAATAGCCAAGAATTGGAAGCAACCTAAGTGTCCATCAGTAGATGAATGGATAAAGAAGAAGTGGTACATATACACAATGGAATATTACTCAGCCATAAGAAGAAAACAATTCCTACCATTTGCAACAACATGGATGGAGCTAGAGGGCATTATGCTCCGTGAAATAAGCCAAGCAGAGAAAGAGAAATACCAAATGATTTCACTCATCTGTGGAGTATAAGAACAAAGGAAAAACTGAAGGAACAAAACATCAGCAGAATCACAGAACCCAAGAATGGACTAACAGGTACCAAAGGGAAAGGAACTGAGGAGGATGGGTGGGTAGGGAGGGATAGGGGGGGAAGAATAAGGGTGTTATTATGATTAGCATGCATAATGGGAGGGGTGGGAGAAAGGGGAGGGCTGTACAACACAGAGAAGACAGGTAGTGATTCTACAACATTTTGCTATGTTGATGGACAGTGACTGTAAAGGAGTTTGTGGGGGGTCCTGGTATAGGGAAGAGCCTAGTAAACATGATATTCTTCATGTAATTGTAGATTAATGATAACAAAATAAAGGAGGATTACTTCCTGATAGGATAAAACTAACTGTAAATCAGTGATTAATGCATGCTTTAAATATCCTTAATTTTGATCATTTAAAGGGTGTCAGATGATCAGCTATGGAAATACATTTATCTGATAATATTCCTTTCTCTTAATGAAAAAAAAAGCAGTTCCTGTGTGGTGATCTCCAATAAGTTCTTCACAATGGTATAAAGGGCATGTCAAAGTGTGGGCAAAGGGTTTGTTTGAGTTTATACAGAGGATCAAAGCCTAATTTGGCTACCCAGAAAACGAATTAAGATACGATATGAAGAAGAACTTCCAACATCAACATTCTCAGGAAGAGTCATTCCAGAAGATGATCATCAAAAAATTTCAACAAAGATCCTGGTGCTGTTGCAGTTGTAGCTGCATTCATCCCACCAGTTCCTGGACTTGCCATTGGAATGAAGAAGGAGATATCTAAGCTGGCCTGGGCATACAGTAAAACAACAAATTTGACTGGATCTATACTGTCGGAACACAACCAAGAATTAGGAGAAGTGCAAGTTGCAGTGCTCCAAAATCTTGCGACTATAGACTATCTACTGTTAAAAGAACATATGGGATGTGAACAGTTCCCAGGAATGTGTTGTTTCAATTTGTCTGATTTTTCTCAAACTATTCAAATTTAGTTAGACAATAGCCATCATATCATTGCTAAGTTTTCACAAATGCCCAGGGTGCCTAACTGGTTTTCTTGGTTTCACTGGAGATGGCTGGTAATTGTACATCTGCTTTTGTTAGGTATTCCTATTATGTTAATGTGTGTGTGCAATTTAATTAGTTTATAACCTATACATGCTTATGTTACTCTACAAGAAGATATGTCAAAGAAATAATCAATCTTCCCATGTTTTCTTCCGTCTGCTACTTCTATAGCTTTTCTTCTTCCTTCCTAATTACAACCCTTTAGTAGAATTCGTGCCTCATACAAATTACCGAGTATCATATTTCTTCGAAGTGGTAAAGCTGCATCATCTTAGCAAACAGTAGTGGTTCTAGCCTATATATATATATTTATGTGTGTGAGTGTGTAACTCACACAGACATATATATATATATATATATATATATATATATATATATATATATATACACATATCAATGATTTCCCTGATCTGAGTACTAAAAAAAAAAAAAAAAAACTGAAGGAGCAAAACGGCAGCAGCCTCCCAGAACCCACGAATGGACTAACAGTAACCAAACAGAAAGGGACTGGGTTGGATGGGTGGGAATGAAGGGATAAGGAAAGGGGTAAGGAAGGGGGCATTGTTTACCATGTATAATTTGGGGGGGGAGCAAAGAGAAGACTGTAGAACACAGAAAAGCCTAGTAGCCTTTCCACAGCATCTTACCACGCTGAAGGCAGTGAGGGCAATGTGGTATTTGGGGGCAACTTGGGTATTTGGGGGCAAAAGGTGGGAGTTTAGTGACCATAATTTTCCTCATGTAATAGTAGATAAATGAAAGCAAAAACAAACAAACAAAAAAAATATATATATATACATACATACATATCTCTGTATATACCAATAAATAATAAATAAAGAGGAAAAAAATAGAAAGCGGCACCCCACCTTTAAAAAGACATAAGCACCCCTATGTTTATCACAGCACTATTCACAATAGAGAAGTTAAGTGTCCATTAGGAGATGAACAGAAAAACAAGATGTGGTACATATACACCACAGAATATTATCCAGCCATAAGAAGATGGATGGAGCTAGAGAGTATTTTGCTCAGTAAAATAAGCCAGGCAGAGAAGGATGAGTATCGAATGGTTTCTTTCATCTGGGGCATATAAGAACAGAGAAAATACAGAAAGAGCAAAACAGTAGCAGGCTCACAAAACGCAGGAATTCACTTACAGTTACCAAACGGAAAGGGACTGGGGTGTATGGGCGGGAATGGAGAGATAAGGGGTGGGAAGAAAGGGGGCATTATGATTAGCATGTATAATGTTGGGTGGCACGGTGATGGTTGTACAACACAGAGAAGACAAGTAGTGACTGAACAGCTTCATACTACGCTGATGAACGTTGATTGCAATGAGGTATGTGTGGGGAACTTGGTGATGGGGAGTCTAGTAAACATAATTTTCGTCATGTATTTGTAGCATAAAGATACTAAAACAAATAAATAAATAAACAATGCAGCAGCCCAGTTGAAAAAGACATATGCCTCCCTATATTTATCACAGCACTATTTTCCGTAGTAAAGAAATGGAAAGAACCGATGTGTCCATAATTAGACTAATGGATAAAGAAGATGTGGTACACACATGCAATGGAATATTATTAAGCCATAAGAAGAAAACAAATTCTCCCATTTACAGCAACATGGAAAAAGCTAGAGCGTATTATGCTCAGTGAGATTAGGCAGACAGAGAGAGAAATGCATCAAATGATTTCACTCTCCTGTGGAGTATTAGTACAAAAAAATCCTGAAGGAACAAGACAGAAGCAGCTTTACCAAACCCAAGAATGGACTACCGGTTACCAAAGGGAAAGTGACTGTGGACGATGGGTGGGAAGGGCGGGATAAGGGTGAAAACTGGGCACTACGAGTAGCACACATAATGTGGGCGGGGAGGGGAGCACAAGGATGGCAGTATAACACAAAGACCAGCAGTGATTCTACAGCATATTACTGGGCTGAAAGACAGTGACACTCATGGGGTATGTGGTGGTGACTTGATAATGGCGGGAGTCTAGTAACCATAATGTTCCTCATGTAACTGTTTAGTACTGACACCAGAATTAAAAGAAACACACAGTACCTTGGATATGGTTTCCATATTCCTGATGCTGTCTAGGGGGTCAGCGCACACCTCACCAAAATCATAACCCTGGCCAGGGCACCAGGCTCTGCAGTGGAAACCTGCTCCAATCACTATAAACAATCTGTCCCTAGGAAAGAGGCACCACTGTGATGTCATGGAATCTCCAGGCAACAGTGCTGTTCTTGCAAAGTCCAACCCCTGAAGGTGGGCACTGACCAGCTGTAGCAAGCTGCTGCATCCTAGCAAACATTAGTGGTTCTGGCCTACATATACATATATGTGTATACACACACACACACACACACACACACACACACATATATATATATATAAAATGATATCTCTCATCTGTGGACTACAAGAACAAAGAAAAAAACTGAAGGAGCAAAACGGCAGCAGCCTTACCAAACCCAAGAATGGAGTAACAGTAACCAAAGGAAAAGGGACTTGGGTGGAAGGGTGGGAATGGAAGGATAAGGGAAGGGGAATGGAAGGGTGCATTGTTTAGCATGTATAATGTGGGGGGGGGGCACAGGGAAGGCTGCACAACACAGAGAAGAATAGTAGTAATTCCACAGCATCTTGCCACGCTGATGGACAGTGAGTGCAATGGGGTATCTGGGGGGAACTTGGTGATGGGGAGAGTCTAGTTACCATAATGTTCTTCATGGAATAGTAGATTAATGATACCAAAATATAAATAAACAAGTAAAAATAGAAAAACAATGCTACCAAAATATAAAATATATAAGTAAAAAAAAAAAAAAAGCAGCAACCCAGTTTGGAAAAGATGTATGAACCCCTATGTTTATCACAGCTCTATTCACAATAGCCAATCTAAGTGCCGATAAGGAGATGAATAGGTAAAGAAGATGTGGTACATATACACAGCGGAATATTATTCAGCCAAAGGAACAAAACAAATCCTACCATTTCCAAAAGCATGGATGGAGCCAGAGGGTATAATACTCAGTGAAATAAGCCAGGTGGAGAAAGACAACTATGAAATGATTTCACTCATCTGGGGAGTACAGGAATAGAGAAAAACCTGAAGTGGCAAAAACATCAGCAGAATCAGAGAATACAAGAATGGACTAAAAGTACAAACGGGAAACGGGCTGACGTGCAAGGGTGGGACTGTAGGGTTAACAGTGAGGTAAGAAGCAGGCATTATGATTACCATGTATAATGTGTGTTTGGCACCGGGAGGGCAGTTCAACACAACCGAGACAAGTAGTGATTCTACAGCATATTACTACATTGATGGATGATGACTGCAATGGAATATGTGGGGGAAACGTGGTGATGGGGGAATCTAGTAAACATAATTTTCCTCCTGTAATAGTAGATTAATGACACCAAATATAGACATATATATATGTATATATATATACACACACACACACATATACATATATATATATACATCAATACATAAGTAAATAAGAAGGAAAATAGTATGAGTTAACCCAGTTTAAAAAAGACATATGCACCTCTTTGTTTATCACAGCACTATTCACAATAGCCAAGTTTACTGTCCAACAGGAGATGAAAAGAAAAAACAAGATGTGGTACATATGCACAATACAATATAACTCAGCCATAAGAGGGAAATAAATACTACCATTTCTAAAACCATGGATGGAGCTAGAGAGTATTATGCTCAGTGTAATGAGCCAGGAAGAGAAAGACAAGTATCTAATGATTTCACTTATCTGGGGAGTATAAAAACAAAAAATAACTGAAGGAGCAAACAGTAGCAGACTGACAATACCCAAGAATGTACTAATAGTTACAACCCGGAAACAGACTGGAGTGGATGGGTTGGAATGTAGGGATAACAGTATGGGAGAAAGCAGGCATCATGATTAGCATGTATAATCTGTGTTTGGCACTGGGAGGGCTGTACAACCCGGCAGAGACAAGTAGTGATTGTACAGCCTCTTACTCCTTTGATGGACAGTGACTGCAGTGGGATATGTGGGGGCAACTTGGTGAAGGAGGAGTCTAGTAAGCATAATGTCTTCATGTAAAAGTAGATTAATGACCCCAAAAATATACATATATATTTGTATGTACAAATAACAATATAGAAAATAAGTAAATAAGCAAATAAATAAACAAGGAAAAAAATAGAATGCGGCAACTCAGTTTGAAAAAGAGACAACCCTTTGTTTATCACAGCACTATTCACAATCGACAACTTAAATCTCCGTCAGGAGATGAACAGATAAACAAGATGTGGTACATATACACAATAGAATATTATTCAGCTATAAGAAGATGGATGGTGCTAGAAAGTACTATGCTCAGTAAAATAAGCCAGGCAGAGAAGGATGAGTGTGTTATGCTCAGTGAGATAACCAGACAGAGACAGAAATGCATCAAATGATTTCATTCTCCTGTGGAGTCTTAGAACAAAGACAAAACTGAAGGACAAGACAGAAGCAGCCTCGCCAAACCTAAGAATGGAGTAATGGTTACCAAAGGGAAAGTGACTGTGGAGGATGGGTGGTAAGGGAGGGTAGGAGGGAAAACTGAGCATTGGAGTAGCACACATAATGTGGGCAGGGAGGGGAGTATGCAGTAGGCAGTATAACACAAAGACCAGTAGTGATTCGACAACATGTTACTGGACTGAAGGACAGTGACTCTTATGGGCTACGTGGTGGGGACTTGATAATGGGGGGAGTCTAGTAACCATAATGTTCCTCATGTAACTGTTTAGTACTGACACCAAAATTGAAAGAAACACACAGTACCTAGGATATGGTTTCTATATTCCTGATGCTGTCAAGGTGGTCAGCACACACCTCACCAAAATCATTCCCAAGACTAGGGCACCAAGCTCTGAAGTGGGAACCTGCTACAATCCCCATACACACCCTCTCCCTGGGAAAGAGGGACCACTGTGATGTCATAGAATCTCCAGGGAACAGTGCTGCTCTTGCAAAGTCCACCCGCAGATGGTGGGCACTGCCCAACCATGGGAAGCTGCATCATCTTAGCAAAGATTAGTGGTTCTGGCCTACATATACATATATATATATATATATATATATATATATATATATATATATAACAGATTTCTCTCATCTGTGGAATACAACGACAAAGAAAAAACTGAAGGAGCAAAAGGGCAGCAGTCTCACAGAATCCAATAATGGACTAACAGTAACTAAAGGGAAAGGAACTGGAGTGGTTGGGTGGGAATGGAGGGATAAGGGAAGGGGAAAGAAAGGGGGCATTTTTTAGCATGTATAATGCGGTGGTGGGACACACGGAAGGGTGTGCAACACAGAGAAGACTAGTAGTCATTCCACAGCATCTTACCACGCTGATGGATAGTGAGTGCAATGGGGTATCTGGGGGGAACTTGGTCATGGGGGGACTCTACTAACCATAATGTTCTTCGTGGAATACTAGATTAATGATACCAAAATATACATAAATAAGTAAAAATAGGAAAAAAACTAGTGATACCAATATGTAAATAAATATATAATTTCAAAAAATGACTGCAGCAACCCTGTTTGGAAAAGAACTATGCCCCCGTATGTTTATCACAGCACTATTCACAATAGCCAAGCTAAGTGTCTACAAGGAGATGAATAGACAAAGAAGATGTTGTACATGTACACAGTGGAATATTACTCAGCCATAAGGAGAAAACGAATCGTACCATTTCCAACAGCAAGGATGGAGCTAGAGGGTAATATACTCAGTGAAATAAGGCAGGCGGAGAAAGACAGGTATCTAATGATTGCAGTCATCTGGGGAGTATAAGAACAGAGAAAGACCTGAAGGAGGAAAACAGCAGCAGTCTCACAGAACCCAAGAATGGACTAATACTTACAAAAGGGATACGGACTGGTGTGGATGGGTTGGAATGTAGCGATAAGGGTTGGGGAGAAAGAAGGCATTGTTATTAGCATGTGTAATGTGGGTTTGGCACGGGGAGGGCTTTACAACACAGAAGAGACAAGTAGTGATTCTACAGCATCTTACTATGTTGATGGACAATGACTGCAAAGGGATATTTCGGGGCAACTAGGTGATGGGGGAGTCTAGTAAACATACTTTTACTCATGTAATTGTAGATCGACACGAAAATAAATAAATAAATAAATAAGCTAAAAATAAATAAATAAATATATATATATAAGTAATGTGGTGACCCAGTTTCAAAGACATATGCACCCGTATGTTTATCACAGCACTATTCACAATAGCCAAGCTAAATGTCCATCAGTAAATGAATGGATGAAGAAGAGTGCTACATATACACAGTGGAATATGATTCAGCCAAAAGGAGAAAACAAATCCTATCATTTACAACAACATGGTTGCAGCTACAGGGTATTATACTCAGTGAAATAAGTCAGGCAGAAAAAGACAAGTATCAAATGATTTCACTCATCTGGGGAGTATAAGAACAAAGAAAAAACTGAAGGAGCAACACAGCAGCATCCTCACAGAACCCAACCGAGAATGGCCAAACATTTACCAAAGGGAAAGGGACTGGGGAGGATGGGAGGGAATGGAGGGATGAAGGGGAAAATGGGGCGTTACGTTTAGCACACATAATGTAGCGGGGATGGGACAGGGGAAAGGCAGTATATACAGAGAAGACAAGTAATGATTCTACAGCATCTTACTATACTGATGGACTGTCACTGTAATGGGGTATGTGGGGGGTCTTGATAATGGGGTGTGTCTAGTAACCATAATGTTGCTCATGTAACTCTTTAGTACTGACTCAAAAATAAAAAGAAACACACAGTACCTTGGATCTGGTTTCCATTTTCCCTGATGCTGTCAAGGTGGTCAGCGCCCACCTCACCGAAATCACACCCCCGGCTAGGGCAGCAGGCTCTTAAGTGTGTACCTGCACCTCTCACCATACACATTCTGTCCCTAGGAAACATGCACCACTGTGATGTCATGGAATCTCCAGGCAACAGTGCTGCTCTTGCAAAGCCCACCCCCAGAGTGTGGCACTGCCCATCCACGGCACGCTTCATCATCTTAGCAGACATCAGTGGTTCCGGCCTACATTATCAAATAATTTCCAAAGGGAAAGGGACTGGTGAGGATGGCTGGGAAGGGAGGGAAAAGGGGGAAAATAGGGCATTACAATTAGCACACATAATGAAGTGCGGAGTGGACTGGTGAAAGGCAGTATATACAAGTAATGATTCTACAGTTTCTTAGTATGCTGATGGACAGTGACTGTAATGGGGTATGTGGGGGGAACTTGATAATAGGGGTAGTCTAGTACCCATAATGTTCAAGTAATTGTACACTGACGATATCAAAATTAAAAATAAAGAAGGAAAGAAAATAAGTAATAAAAAAAAGAGTAAGATAAGGATCTTACTTCTTGGCAAATAGAGAGTCTATGGCATCTTACTACACTGATGGACAGTGACTGCAGTAGCTAAGACGGGGACCCGATAACATGGGTGAATGTAGTAACCACATTTTTTTTTCATGTGAAACCTTCATAAGCGTGTGTATTAATAACACCTTAATGAATCAAAAAAAGAATCCTACCTGTTAACATCCTGGATGTTCAAATGCAATCTTATCTTTAAGATGGGATGCTTCCTGCCTTTTACTATGTTGTTTGTGACTGGGTTTACTTGACATATTAATCGCCCAGGTTATATATTACTTGCCTAGGGGGCTGAAGGAGCAAAAGCAGCATCTGGGCAAAGTTAAAGATAAACTAGGCCTTTTCTCAGGCTAAAGTAAATTTTAGAATAGCCTCATTTAATTGACACAGTGCAGACTTGGGCCATGCTGAGGTACTTTCTTATCTGGGAAATGTTCGAACATTCCAGGCCAGGCTACTCCTGGCTTTTTAGTTTTAACTAATCTTCACGGAAGAATGCTTCTACTCCTAGTTTGGTATTTTACTTGAGAGAATTAATGTCACTCTGACTTTGCTGAATTGTTTAATTCGGAGTTTTGGTAAGGGTCTTTTTCCAGAGGCCCTCACCCTACTCTGACTACACCCACGGTCCCTTTCTCAGAATCCCTGTGGCAGACAACGAACCGAAATGACGGTAAGATATGAATTTCTAAATACAAGAAAATGCACTGTCAGTTCCCATACCAAGTAAAGAAACTTGATTCCCAAATAAAAAATACGGGAGGTACCTCACGAAAAATTTTAATTATGAAGGCGCTGCCTCCAGGCGGCCCCTCGCCCGCCGCCCCGCCCCGGGTCACACTTGAACCTCAGCTCGCCCGCCCTCACCCTCGAGGCCCCCGCCGAGAAAATCCACATACGGCAAACCGCCCACCGGCCTCCCCTTCTGCGCAGCTCGGCGCGGCCCCTCCACCTGCGTCTCGGGCCCAGGCGGCAGGAGCGGGTTGGCGTCGCGGCACTGGGCCAGGCCAAAGCGAGGCGCGGGGTGGAGAGTAGCCACCCTCACCACCCGACCGGACAGAAGAGCAGCGGCTCCGGTGAGCTCCTCCCCAAATGCCACGGAGAACTTCACCAGCCGCATGCACGTCTGCCCCGGGCGCATCTGCTCCGCTCCCTCCCTTCCCGGGCGGCTCCTCCTGCGGAGTGTGTCAACTCCTGGACCCTGGCCGGAACCCGCGAGCCCACAACCCGCGTAGGCCGCTTCCCGAACCCGCGGGCCACGCGCTGCACACCGAGCCACTCGCAAGAGCGCCCAGTCGTTCAGCTCCGCGCCTAAGGGAGGCAGGGGTTACCGCGCCACGTCAGGGTCCTGCCGCGCCCCGCAGCCACGTACCTTAAAGCCCGTAGAGCCGTCGCTGTCGCCTTCACCCTGAAGCAGGGCCCGCTCTCGACCCTCCACCACAGGTCTGTCGCAGCGGGAGACGCTTCTTGGCTGAGCTCTCCTAAGTCTGGCCGGGCCAGCGGCTCAAGTCCGAGCCGATCGCCGCCCTCAGGCCGCCACGGGAGAGCGGCGGAGGGGCGAGGCGGGGATCCGAGGCTGGGGGACGAGGTCGGTACCGCCCACGCATGCGCGCCGGGAGGACGGCGCAGCCGAGCAGGGCGGCGCGGGATCCTCCGCATGTGCTGCGTGGACTGGACGGTGCGGGCCACTCCTGACCGGACCGAAGTACGGACTGAACGGCGGAAGCTGCCTTTCCCGGCGGCGCTCGCGACACTACCGACTGGGGGATAAGGCGGCGGCGGCGCCTACAGCTACTACGCAGCCGCCGGACTTAAGCGATCTGCGCCCAATGGCTGCCCGCCATCGACTGACGGCCCTCCTGGCCAATGGGCACGAGGCGCCCGGCGCAGCCCCGCCCCCTACTGTCCGCGACCGCTAGACGATGAAAAATAGAAGGGAAGAAATTAAATCTATTTTCTGTCTCTATGTATTTATCTCTTCTAGACATTTAATATAAAGAAATTATACAATATGTGACCTTCTGTGTCTTCTTCTTTCACTTATAATGCTTTCAATGTTTATCCATGTTGTAGGATGTATCAATACTTCATTCCTATTTATGACTGAACAATATTTCACGGTATGGATATATCATCTTTGTGATGTATCCCTTCATCAGTTGATGCGGTTGTTTTCACTTTTGGCTGTTATAAATAATGCTTCTATGAACACACTGTACGCATTTTTCTATAAGTGTTTTCAAATCTAGGTAGTAATGGAATTTCTGGGTCATAATGAATGGTATGCTATATCTAACTTTATGAGTAACTGCCAAATTGTTTTCCAAAGACGCTCTCCCATTTTACATTCCCACCAGAAATGTATGAGGGTTCTGAATTCTCCACATCCTTATCAACAATTATTTTTTCTGTTCCTGATGTTTTCCTAAACTTTCTTAACTATCTTTGTGGGCATGAAGTAGTAGTTCTTTGCCCTTTAACTTTTCTTGTATCCCTTGCAAACAATACAGAGCTGAAGTTTGTTTTTGTTCCCTTGTCTGACAACCTTTCTCTTTATGTTATGCATTTATTTAATTTCTTGTACTCATTACCAACTTAACTGGATTTATTTTTAATCACATAATTTTGTGCTTATTATGTCATATTATTTGAAAAAAATTCTTTTCTTTCAGATTAATGTTCTTTTCCTTTTTCCTCATTCCACTCTTCTCCATGTCTCAGTTTGAAAGTTCTATTCAGTATATCTATTTTTTAAGAGGTCACCATAGATATTTTTATTTTTTGTTTTTTCAGTTTTTTATTTTGGTATGATTAATGTACAACTACATGAGCAACATTATGGTTACTAGACCCCCCATCATCAAGTCCCCACCACATACCCCAATAAGAGTCACTGTTTTTCAGCCCAGTCATATGCTGTAGAATCAATACTTGTCTTCTGTGAGGTATCCTGCCCTCCCCGTGCCCCCATCCCTGGCCATATTATGTATGCTATTGTATTGCCCCCTTTCCCCCCCTTTTCTCTCCCTTTGCACCCATGTTCCCAAGCCCCTTGCTCTTTGGTAACTGCTATAGTCCATTCTTGGGTTCCGTGAGACTACTGCTGTCCTGTTCCTTCAGTTTGTCCTTTGTTCTCATACTCCACAGATGAGTGAAATCACAGAGATACTTGTCGTTCTCAGCCTGGCTTATTTCACTGAGCATAATACCCTCCAGCTCCATTCAGCATCATAGATATTTTAACATGCATTCTCAACAATATCTCAGGTTATCGTGATGCTTTAACTTACTTCACAAAAACAAAGCGTTCTTAAACTTTGATCATTCTCTTCCCCATTTATATGCTATTATTTTCTCGTATTTTTGTTGTAACAAAAATATCTTAAATCCCACCCATGAGGCATTGTTATTTCATGTAGTCGTTCAAAGCATTTACCACATAGTCAACAGTGTCTTTGTTCATTCCCTTTTGCTTTTCTATAAATTTTTTTAAATTTTTAGTTAAGGTACTATTGATATGCACTCTTATGAAGGTTTCACATGAAGAAACAATGTGATTACTACATTCACCCATATTATCGGGACCCTCCCTTACCTATTGCAGTCCACTGTCCATCGGTGTAGTAAGATGCCACCGTTTCACTGTTTGCCTCCTCAGCTGCACAGACATTTCCTATCTCTTTTTCTCTCTCTATTTCTTCTAGTAACCGTATAATGCAAATGTAGTTCCATTTGGATTGGCCAGACAGTTATATTAATATTCTTTCATTCCTGGAGATCCTTTTATCTCTCTCTGCCTCAGTTTCTCTGTATTCCTGCTTAAGTAACCTCAGTGACCATCATTTTAAAATAATTTCTTAAATGCGTTTTTAATTCAAATGTATTTTGGAGATAACAGAAGAATAATCTGGAAAATACTACAGTGACCATCCCCTACATGTGCTTAAAATTAAACCAAGATTACAAAAACAAATTTTGTTTTTTGGAATCCAGGGATCACCATTCAATAAAAATTAATTTGATTGTTTGGATTACTCTACTCCTTTCTGCTAGACCTTTCCCATATTATGAAATATTTCCATTATGCTAAAAAATAAAAAGCGTGTGTCAAAGCAAAACAGTAAATAAATACAAAAAAACGTTTAGCATGTGAAAAGCAGGAAAAAACCTAGGCAATCTTTGTGCATAATGTCTACATGTCATGTACTTAATGAAATTTATTGAAAATTTATTAACACATAGTTTTTATGTATGTAAAAGTAAATTTACACATGAAAGTGCTTCTTCTTGAGCATTCACTTTTATCACTTCCTCCCTTCTAATTTCAAGATTAATAAGGGAAATCATCCCAACAAAATGCCTTTAGTTAAGTGAGCCAGAATTTAAATACTGCCCTGATTCTTTCAGTTGTAAACTCATACAAGTACCACATGAGTAAAGTACTATTCCTGACTTTGAGGAGCTCACAGTACAGTGGAAGTAACTGATACTAACGACATACAGTCTTTTAACATTTTCTTTATCTATATGAGAAACCATAGCATATTTTCACTTATCTCTAGGATAAAATTAAGTTTACAGGCGTAATACTGAAATACACCTGATTAAAAGGTCAGTTTAATGTTGTAAACTAAGTATGGTTACTAGAAGTTCTCATTGCTTGGTAGATGTTGATATTTAATGCATACGTTGTATAATACATAAATTTATATTTTTATGACAGATACTTGAAATTGAAAATTTCACTGGTACATAATGTAGAACAGGGTCTTGCAATTGGTACTTGGAATATGTGTCCTTCCAATTTTTCATAAAGAGATATACAGTAGGGGTTCCTCCTACTGAAATAACATAAACACCTAAAATGTCTGTTTACTAGTTCACATATTTTAAAGGTTTTGTGAATTTATATTATTTTCTATTCACTCTTTCTTATCTCCTAAAATGGCTATTTTCCTGGCCTTCCATCTTCTGCATCTGTATTGCAATTAATACACTTTCTATGCTGAAAATATAGATCTTTTATCTTCAATTGAAATTGACAAACAGATGCTTAAGAAAAACAAAAATAAGGATAGTTTCTATTAGGACCAGGAAACTATTTAAAGCCTCTTGGTCTGCGTTGACACTTTATTAGCTAGGTATTACCCCTGACTACGCCACCCCCCAAAATAATTCAGTTTACACACACACAAACACACAGCTCATTTGTAGTTTTCAGTGTTGTAGTTTTATTCCTTGTAACACATTGGTTATAAACACATCCTTTATTCCTAGTAACACAAAGTGATCCTCTAGACTTTTCTTCTTTAATTTTCTCCTTGGTTTAGATCTTTTCATTGGTTTTTCTTTATTCTTTAAAAATTCCAGATATGTTAAAACTCCCGTGAAATCTTCTGACCTATTTATAATATTTAATGTTGAATCTTAGAGTGCAGAGAGAAGTAAAGGCAGAATTCTTATAATTCATGTTTAGCTTGGGAGAATCCAGAATTATACTTCAAAATGCAAAATGAAAATTTTTGTTAAAAAGAATTTTAAGACAGTAGGAAAATTCACAAGTGGAAAATTAAATTTAGAGCACTTGAATACTCCAGTAGACCTATACGTTAGCTTACCATGGGGGTGTGGGTGTGGAAGAGAATTAAAACAAAAAGCATAACTTTAGAGAGATGTGGCCATTCTTTAACTGTAAATAAAGGGTGACTGATAAAGAATCTCAGGACTGTGAAGAGACTGAAAAGTCATCTTGTCCTAGTTCCTTATCTCAAGAGGAGAGACTGAGGTAAAAAGGCAGATTCTTGTCCAAAATCACACAATTAATAATTGCTAAGAATAACGTCTCTGAAATCTTACTCCAGTGATCACTTTCCTCTTGTAGTATGTGTGTATAGGGGGCTCATAACTGCATATTCCAACAAACCATCAGGCCCTGTCTCTACCTTTCTACTTTTGAAGTTATTAACAAGAAAAAAAATCACGTTGAAATGTTTTCAAACCCAATAAAAAACTCATAATTTGAACAAATTGGCCAAAGTGCCTAAATTATGTCAGTTAAATTATCATTTTAAGTTACCTAACAAAATCCAGTTTGTCTTTTTCAAACTCCTAGCATGAACAAAGCCTAATTGCCTACTGTTTCAGACTCATTTCTTCCTATAAATTTCATAAAAAGCAATATGAAAAAGATTTTAAGTTATAATTGAGAAAGTTTTATACATAATGTATATATAAAAATACACATGCATGCAAGAATATACACACACACATATATATACAAGAATTAATTAGCATTCTTGTTCATATTGGCTTACTAAAGAAACACTTTATTCTCATTATATTAGATTCCATAACCTTTCTTAAGGAGTGAGTTTTTAATTAAATAGATTTTCTTTATTTCACTTGGTGTCATCAAAAATTTAAAGTACTCCTTTGAACTACTGTTTCTCTTAAAAATTCTGTAATGACTGTAGTTAATCAAATAATTTATACTTAAAAAGAAATAATACTTTTCTTTGATCTAAAATAATTTTTAAAAGGTTTTTAAATGTTTTAAGTTATTTCATGGAATTTACATGATCTAGGCAAATCCAGTCATATCTGTTTTAATTTAGTGCACAATAAAATATATTGAGTTTTGAAATCATAATTCCAAATACAGTTGCAAGATATTATAGATGAACCCTAAAGTGAATTGCATTGCTTCAAAATGCAAAATGTAATTCACTTTCATGAATATTTTTATACAGTATGTACTGACATCATCCATTTTTACCATGTCTCGGTATTTTTATTTGTCTCCCTTAATTTATTCCATTAAAATTTGATAAATTCAAGTTGTTTATGATAAAAGGTTAATATTTTGCTCTTATATAAAAAACTTGGATAGTATTTAAAATATCTACACACACACATGCACACACGCGCACACAGACACACACATACACACACGCGCACACAGACACACACACACACACACGCGCGCGCCCATGATCTCCCTTTAAGAACACTTAAAATCCTTCTTTACTGTTTGGTGCTTTACTACTTATATTATATTGCATTTTCATTTGTTTTCTTCTGGGTACCCTATATCAGGCTTAAGAAAGCAGGGTTTTTTTTGTTTTTTTTTTTTACTTTCTGACATCTATTTTTACTTTTTTGTTGCTGTTGCTATTCATACTAGAAATTTGTAACATTGTTCTCAGGCCACATTATTAGGACTTCAATATTTCTCCACTTAGAAGAAGAACGCAGAAATATCTACCATGTTAATTGTTAATTAACGATAAGAACAAAATTATGGTGCAAATGTATAACCTAAGTTTTTGGGTGTCCATGATATTCCTCTCCTTTGTCATTCTCAAACTTCTGTAAGAGTAATTTTTACCTAAATCTGCATTTTTTAACCATCAGTTTATTTTTTTTTATTTTTATTTTTTGTAGATAGTTATTTTTTATTGAAGGGTAGTTGACACACAGTATTACATTACATTAGTTTCAGGTGTACAACATAGTGATTCAACATTTATATACATGACAATTCTAGGTACCAGCTATCACCATACCAAGCTGTTACAATATCTTGACTATATTCCTTATGCTATATATTACATCCCGGTTACTTATTTATTTTACCATTGGAAGTGTGTACTTTTTTGTGTGTGTGTGTGTGAGGGCATCTCTCATATTTATTGATCAAATGGTTGTTAACAACAATAAAATTCTGTATAGGGGAGTCAGTGCTCAGTGCACAATCATTAATCCACCCCAAGCCTAATCTTCGTCAGTCTCCAATCTTCCCAGGCATAACAAACAAGAGGAAAGCAGTTTTTTTAAGTTGCATAATTCCATGCTAACAAAATTTGTTAACTTGAATTTCATTTTAAAATTGTATATTCTGATACATGTTTTTGTTTGTTTTCTTAACTAGTGAAAAAAGCTATAGATTTTAAATCTAGAGGTTTAAATGGTTTCCAGGGAAAGACAGCAGCAGCAAGTTTTCTGTCTGTGAGTGTACTCCTTTTTTGTTACTTTCTCTGGTGCAAGAGTGAAGTTTGTTGTTTCTGTGTTGGTTGTGCGTGTTTTATTAAATACGTTCGTGTATTTACCAAATTAACTGCATTAATACCTATATAACATGCATGATTATTATTCAGTATTTTCTTGTATTTAAATGAGCTCTGAGTTAATGGATTGATACAGAAAGCTCCCAAACTCAGATTGTTTTGGCATATAAAAATCAACAGTGATAAACTTTTAATCTAGAGTGTTGTTAATATTTTAGTTTTATAAATCTAGGATGTGAGATAAAAAAAGTGAGTCAAATTCCACAAATTGGTGGTTTCTTACAGGAATTTTGGTGTGAACATATCTAAATTTCAACTATTTCTCTGAGGAAAATTTTAATAGCAACTTCTCATTTAGAGGAAAAAGGTATTCTTAATTTGAGTTAATTTATCTGAACCCTTTAAATCAATAGTCTTTTATAAGTTAATTAATTTTTGCTTTCTTTTGAAAATCTCACAAAATGGCTTGAAATACATATGTTTATGTGTTGTCTCAATATACAATTTTTCTCAACATTCAGGGATTTATAGATCATCAGAAATTCATCCATGAATCTCAGATTAAGAATCACTAAATTAGAAAATTTATATATATTACCGTAAATGAATATAGAATAAATTTATGCAAGTTATTCATTTTTGTAGATTAAGTCAATAGCACTTTGTAGAAATCCCCTGCCTTACTGCTCACACACATACATATAATAATTTTGAGAGAAGCCATTCATGACATACATCTGACTTCTAAAATAGCATGTTGATAGAAAGTAAGTTTAGTTGTTGTAAATGATATGTTATTAGATTTTACAGGAATGTGTTTAGCATTGTTATTTTTAGTCAATTCCAAATCATCTGATGAGATGAGCTTATAACTATTTAACAAAAATTGTTTCATCGTAACTACGTAAGGAAAGGATTACATGCTAATATTTTGTATAAAAAAGTACATGAAAGAAATTGAGAAGTTACATCAATTATCAAGAAACAAACCTGGGCCATGTATATTATCAAATCTTCTAAAGTATAATAATTAATTTTAAAATGTGATACTTACATTTTGGTATATTCTGAGACTACTAAACTAAAATCAGCAGTTGTCAATAGGAAATTGTTGGTCAAATACACTTACCTGTTTGGATAGCACTTGAACAGTTAATTTCAAAGGACTTAATTGTAAATTACGATTTCTTGTTATACTTTGTTGGTTAAAACATAGTTTCAAATTGATAATGACAGTTTTTATGGAAAATAAATAATGCTACAGTATGTTTCTCATATATTAATAATTTGATTAGTTATTTTATTTTTAAAGACATTTTTCTTATTATAGAAAATAGAAAGAAAAAGCCATATGAAATTATTTGGACACATCATATTTCATCATGTCAACAAGAAATAAAAATATTTGCGGACTTAAACATTAGGGTTACTACCTTTATTTTCCTAATATTTTGTCTAATATAGTTATTTTTGAATTCTAAGTAGAATTAGAAGCTGCTACTGTTTCACCCTTTTCTTATTTTGGCTACTCAAATGATATTTCATATGGTACATGCTTCAAACTTTCAGATGCCCAGGAAAATTCAGTCTGTTTATATAAAACTGTCTAAGATTTACCATAGCACTAAGATACATGCAACTCTCTATACTTGGCACATTGCCTTAGTGCAAATATATGTTATTTTCATTGTTCATGTACAGGAGTTATGAAGCTCAATAATAAAAAGAAATTTAGACAACAGTGTGTCTGGGTGTGGAGAGGGAAACCTGACATTTTACAATACAAATATTTTGTTTTTAAATCTTTTATGTTTGCTTTAAAATTGTCAGGACAAAAATTAATGAGACAATAAAAGCCATAAAGCAAAACTGTAAATTTACTTCATAATTTTAAAACAAATTTTGCACTCATATTTTATGTAAGAGATAAAAATACTTTTGATCTTGTTTTATTTTTGAATGTAATATCCCCACTTCAATCTAAGCAAATTATATTGGCCGATTTTTTATAGTCAAGAATAATAAAGCAAAAGTATTTAAAACTTTATTTTCCTCCAATTTTTTTCTCAAGTATTTATTCACTAGTTTCAAAAATATATTCTTTATGGTTGTTTATAGAAAAGGGTTACATTGTTTTAATTATGTCAATATTATATACCTATTACCAAGTAAGTATTCAGTTTTTATCTATTTGATATAATTTAACACAGACCCAGTTTTAAAAGGAGACAATTGTTATCTCACATTCACCTTTCAAATGTAAAGAAATAAACGCAGCTCATCTTCTTTGAAAAAACGATCAATACTATTATCAGAATTGCCAGAAATTAACGCAAGCATAGATGATATAAAGCACACACATTGCTAAAGCATGTCTTCCTGCAACAGCAATTTTACAGTTTAGCTAAGAAACGTTAATAAGAGATTCAGGATGTTGCAGTAGTGTCCATGGAGAGCGTTTGATTGTTTAAATGGCTAATTCAGATTAATTTTCCAACTTTCATCCCTGAATTCTAAATAGCCTGTGTTCATCCCACCTTATTCTATGTAAAGGCATAAGTTTTCCAAGAAAGGAAAAAAAAATAGGTTTTTTTATTTTAAAAATAAAAGGAATGTTTTATATTTAAAATGTTGCATTTAGTGAACTAGTAAACTTGCCAACTTTTCTACTAGAATCTCCTTGAATATAAAGATGGAATTATTTAAAAAATGAGCCTCCCATTATGTACTTTTTATTTCATCTTCTTCAAATTCATACTTTCATTCATTCATTATTATCCATTCATTTCACAATTCCGTTTGAGCTACATCTCCATGGGAGCACCGTGCTAAACTAAGCAGGTAAAAGAGTGAGTAAAATACAATCTCAGCCTGCAAGATTCCAGCGTTTTATTGGGAAGCAAAACAAACAAGGCAACCCTGTGAAGAATATAAAGTTAGTATAAAGTAACATTCTGTCAACATCCATGATGTTTGAATTCAAGACCAGAAGTGTTTTATTTTATAAGGTGGAATAAATTTTTTAATGCACTATTAAAAAATCAAAGAAAGGTAGCTGGATGAGGTAACAGGGATGTGACTTTTGGTCAGAATCTACTTATTTTTATTTTTAGAATAGATTATATGCTGTGTAAAGCTAGAAGCCTCAGAAAACTTGCTAATAATAACAAAATTATATTTTGATGTTGGGTATTTATATAGCTAGTGTATTTAAGCTGGAACACACAAAACTATGGTAAATTTATTAAGGTTATGGCAACATATTTGACAGACACACGTAATAAAGATACTGCACCTCAATGACGTAAGAAAGGACAATTCATTTAATTTTTTAAATCCAACACCTACTGCCCTTCTCTCTTTTTCCCACAGATACGCGGGGAAAATGACTAATAGTGAATGAGTAAATGATAATGATGATGATGATAAAATATCCTGAAATATTAGAGCAAAAACGGTATTCAAGAGGCAGCATCTTGTCCAGGCAATTAAACTTTATAGAGTACTCCTGTTCTTACCACTCTGTAAGTTAAATTCAAATTTTTAAAAATAAAAGTGATAAATCTAGCCACTTGCTTGAATGATGCTATGGAGTGAGAGCAGCTGATTGAATGAATACTAACTTCATTTGTATGTCTTGACATCACTTGCTGTGGGCAGTTATGCTATATCTGAACATTAGAAAAATAAGAGATTATATGCACTCTGTTCTTTATTTTTATTTTAAATGTTTTCAATTAAGGAACATTAAGTGCACGTATATAGATACTATCCTGTTATCTTTCCATTTCAACTTGGGAGGTCTTTCCTCTCTTGTAGATGTCCATAAGCAGTGGTTTAAAGGACATGTACAAATAGACGAAAGTAATATTGCAATTAGAATTGTAAGAACTGGGATTAAGTAAATGAAAATGGTGGAAATTGTGAATGTGCTCTGTATTTTAAGACAAAATGTTTGGAAAAGAGAATTAACTAGTGATGTTCTTTTTCCTGGCTGAGATTTCTGGACAGGATGTAAGGCTCAGGGGTTAAGAGTAGAATTTCTTGAACCAGGTTGCCCAGGGTTTAAACCTAGACTAAGGAAGGCACTAACAAGCAATATGACTTTGGAAGCACTTTTTAACCTCTCTAGTCCTCAGTCTTCTCACCTATAGGAAATGTGTAATAATAATAGCTACTTTAAGATTGTTGTGAAGATTATAAATGGGTGCATGTTAAGGATGTAGAATAGTTCCTGACACATAGTACTACATAAGTGTATGCTATTATTGAAATTCATATTAACCTTAGCTTGATTTTTGAAGCTCTGATAAAATGGAAAAAAATGAAATTTTATTATTTTCGTTTACTAATATATTGAAAGACCACCTTTAATCTGTGGTATAGATTATAATAAAGTAGGTAAGCCTAGGTCATGCCATTGTTCCTTATCTGTCTCCTATGTAAAAAAAGCCACATTTTAATAACATTCACCACAATATTTTTATTTTTAAAAACCTATTTAAAATAGTAAAAAAGTGCTTCCCATAGTAAATACCCAATTCATTGAAAACAGTATACCAGATATTGTTGTTTCTCAAACAACTAGGACATATTTGCTAAGAAATCATTAACCCCTATCTATGCATGTGGGCATATTAAAATATTTATAAGTTGTCCCTTTATCAATTATATCTCTTTGTATATATGAGCAAGGAATGTGCAACTATTAATTTATAACACAAACTAATTTAAAAATTAAATATAAAACTGTCCATTTTCTGTAAAAAGAGAGATTTGAATAACCTGGGAAAATGAGAGATCATATTTTACAAAAAGTGGAACTTGAGCTGGGTCTTGAAAATTAGGTGGGATTTTGACAGCTAAAGGGGAAGAAAGAGAAACCCTGGAAGCATGGAGAAAATAAAGCAAGCCTGGAATGAGCATGGCAGTGCATAAAAATGCAGAAAGATGAAGAATCCTGCAGACTTCAGTAATAAGTGTATCTTGGTGGCTAGGAAAAAAGATAATTGTTATACTATAAATGCTAGTAGAAAAGATAATTGTTATACTATAAATCTAGAATTGTATGAGATTTGAACAGTAGTAAAAATAGTGTTTGAGGAAGTTTAGTTCTCCTTTTGTTCTCAAGATGGATTGGAGGTGAATGATAAAAGAGTCAAAAAGCATCAGTAGTGAGGTTATATCTAAGCTTCCCAATGCAATAACACTGGGAAACTTGGTGGGATTATCTAGTAGTTCATTAAAGGAAGAAGAAAGGAGCTTAACAAAAGCTGACAAAAACATAGATGGAAAGTTATTAGCAAAGATGTGATTTTTCAAGACTTGAGGGAAATATAAAATAAGTAGAACTGTGGGTCAGTGCCTTTGAATTTGTCCACTCTGTGTCATAACAGCCAAAGGAAGAGAGTGCCCAAGGTACAAACAAGCCCACATAAAACAGAATGGTAAAGAGGAATTAAATAGCAAGTCGGCAGACCAAAGAAGAAAAGTTGTCACTTGTTTTGTACGGATCGGTGAATATGTAATAAAGTTAGCAATTAAAGTATTGCTGGCAATACTTAGGAAAGTTGTTTTTATAGAATGAGGGGCATAAATGCAAAGTTTCATGTCCAAATGAAAATATGACAACTTTACCAGAGCCATGCCTCCTGGGCCATCCGCTGGTAGTTTTGTTGCTATGTGATAAATATCGACCAATCTGAACTAAATGATGCTGGGATACAGTGGTTATCAATGTTGATTTACATTAGAATAACCTTAGGATTATTAACAAACAAAACAAACATAGTTTTTTAAAAACCCTGATGTCCCGTGTCCCACCCTAGCATAATTGCATTAGAATATCTGTGGTAGAAGTAGGCCTCTTTGCTCTTTAAGGAAAACTCCACAAGTGATTCTAATCCACAGTGTTGGACACGAACCATTGCAATATTTATTTATTTCATCCTCTACAGTCTCCTCTCAGGTATATTTGTTTCTTAAGAGTAGATGAGTTGATGAGGAGCAAAATAGAATTATTCTCCAGTTCACTGTTACATTGAGGTTATGAAACAATAGCACTCGGATATTTCAAAACTATCTGGTTTAATAATCTTCCCACTAAAAAAAATTGACCTTGAGGATTTCGTTTTCCACTGTGCTCACATTCATGGAAAAAATTAATCTTTCATCAACTGTGTATTCTGAAAAAATTGTGGAAAACATGTACAATGGCTAATCAAAACATTGTTACGGAAATTGTTTGATGGTAAAGTCATTATTTTGCTTTTCAGTATTATATCATAATTCAATGGAATGTTGGTCATTTGCAACATAGTTTTCCTTTGACAGTGGCAGACCCCAAGATGATCTACTATATACTAGATGAGAAGTGCTAATAATTTAAAACTATTTCCATAGGGTCTTATTTTTCTTCTGCAACTTAAAAATAACAGGTGCCCAAATGACACTGTTGTAACTGTTGATGACTTCTGTACTGCTAGTAATTAATAGAAACTGTGGTACTGATACCCTGGGAACACCTTTCTCAAGATTTCATAGTTTATATACTAATAAAATAAGGCGTTACCTGTTTATGTGTTAATAGAATAGCACTCAATTTCATGTGAACATCCAACTTATTTTCCTATAGTCCACAAATAGAAAAAGTGTTTTGTCTTCATTTTTAGGTAGCAAAATTATATTTTAACTGTGTATAAACTAATGATTATAATAAAAATATACAAGGATATATTTTATGTAAATTTTTAAATTAATGTTATCCCTAATTTTCTAATAGCGTGTTTTTTTCCTGTTTTTACAGTAAACGAGGGTGGTATTAAAACAGCTCCCAATTTATGCCCAGATCCAGGAGAACCAGAAAATGGGAAGAGAGTTGGATCAGATTTTAGGTAATATTTTAAATTGTTTATTTTATTCTTTATTTTCTTAAAGCGTAGTTTAAATTTTAAAAATAACCAGCAATATGGAGATGAAGACCTGGTTCTGTAAAACTGTGGCAGACAGATTCCATCGATGTTACTGTTAATAGTAATTCATTATTTTAAAGTGTCTGATTAAATATCAGTGTTTTTAGTAGTGATATTTTGTAGACTACAATGTGGCAAGCAATTTACTAAGTGGTATTTTTACATGTCTTCCTTATTTATTATGAAATCCCATATGGTATTTTTACATTATATTGACATACAAATAAGAAAACTGAAGGATTTACAGCTAATAATTTGACGGAACTGGAATTTGAAGTCTTTACTTGTCATTCCAAAATCTGACTTCTGAACACTCTATTACATTATGCTTTGAAGTCAAACAAACTTCATTTAAATCCCATCCTTGCCATAAAGTATGTTGTCTTCTCCAAGAGTTTGTTTCCTATGATCTAAAAATGAGGATAATAATACTTATCTTGCAAGGGTTGAGAGGAAGATAGCATGGGATAATATACACTTGGTAGAATCACAGAGCTTGAGACAATATAGGTATTCAATTAATGCTAGTATCTATTATAGTTTGATACATAGAATGTTATAAAATAATTACAATTAGGATAAATGTTAATACTTGCTACAAAAGCTTTACAAAATATGTTTTTTTACAAAAAGACATGGTTCTTTGGAAATAGACAATACAATAGTAATATAATGAGTTAAACTGTCTTCAAGTGTAGTGGATTTTAACTCATAAGATCATCTTACAGTTATATTGCTTGCACCATGGTAGATGTTAGACATCAAAACGCTCACAGTTGGACTAAAATATAATGTTGTCATCATAGTTTAAGTAATGTGAAATGTTATGGACAAAAAAGGAAGTATGGTATTTTTAGAGGCTAGGAGATGAGGTCACAGAAGTTTAGTATTTAGCTAAGAGATGAAGGATGATTAGGATCTGGTATAGATAGGAAGAAAAATACAGAGAAAGACATTTATATACTTGTACATTCATTACCTACATTATATTGTTTAACCTGTTATGTGCCTGACCTTGTACTAGGAACAAATAAAACACCCAAGTCCAGGCATAGTGCTTGCCACTCCACAGAGTTCTTAGGATTTAATGTCAGAAAAGACAATGTACAATGTGCACATGTTGTATAATTAATGACTTAGCTAATTCATCAACTAATTAAATGAACACATGCAGATGTAATCACAAATTTAGAAAAGTACTCTGAAGTCAAAACACAAAATTATAAAAGAAACTTCTGTGAGAAAGAATGAAAATATCAGTGTAGGAATCCACCCAATTTAAGAAGAACTGCCCTCTCATATATCCCAGACAGATTTTACGCATCTAGCCTACAGTGAAGGAAGAGCCTCACATTGAGCATGACCTTGAATAGCTACTCCAGGAAAGCAAAGATAAGTGAGCCTAAATTACAGAAAGTAAATGGGAGTAAAGCATAGAATAAAGTTGAGAAGATAAGGAGAAACCAGATCTCTTCTGCAAAGGAAGCAAATTGGCAGCCATTCAGCCTGATCCGGACAGAAGATATGTTTTCTTTTAAGCACACAGTGCTTTTATCTTTTTTTTTTTTCATGGGGCCAACATTTAAAATTACAGGGGATTTCACACACACACACACACACACACACACACACACACACACACACACACACACAAACACACAGATTTTATATCCCTTGTTAGATTTGGCAGCTGCAACTGATACACCTCCAAGGCAACATCTGCTGGAACCAAACCACAGCCCCTCGGGGGCTGAGAAAGCTCTCGCTGGTGCATCATGGTTGCCCCTAGGCTACTGCAGTCATTCAGGTCGCCCACCTGTTATGGGAAGCTCCGAAGTGTTGGAGGAGAGTAACCTGACCCAACGTATATTTCAGTAGATCATGCTTTATAGTTTATATAGATGGATCAAAGAAAACAGAAGTTGTAGTTAGAAGGCTACGACAGTTGTCTAGGTGTAAGATGCTAGAGGCTTGGTGATGGCAGTGAACTAGACAGATTCAAGGTATCTTTTAAAGACAAAATTCTCAGCTACCAATGATAATTCAATATGGAAAGAAAAAAAAAGTAATGAAGGATGATCCCTAATTTTCTAACTTGAGCATCATGAGAATGTAGTAAGTGATTATATTTAATTAAATGTGGAAGTCTAGAGACTTGAGGAGAAGGAACAAGAGTTCATTTTTGAGACTGTAAACTTCAAATGTCTTAGAGATTTCCAAGTGGTACTTCAGTCCATAGTTGAACACAATTGAAATTCAGGGAAAACATGGGATCATCAGTGTGTAGATATTATAAATTGAAGCAACATGGCTAGGTAACATCATTTTGACTATGTAAGTAGGAAAGAACCTATGACATAGTCCCAAAGATCTATGCTATTTGAGGACATGATGGAATTCAAGGAGCTATCAAATCAGTGCTCGTGAGTGGCAAGATATTTGGAGTGAGTGAAGTGAAGGAAGGAAGTCCTTTAAAAGGGGTCAAGGACTGTTGGATACTATTGGAAAATTAGGACTGATAAAGAAAAATCATCTCTCTTAAATTTGACAACGTGAAAGTTGTTGGCAAGAATGATGTCATCAGAGAGAAGTTGAGACTAATTAAAATAGGCTGAAGAGTGAGTAGTAACAGTTCAGACAATTAAGAGCTTTGGAACAACAAATTATATGAACTGCAAATTAATAGGGAAGTTCTTTAGCCATAGGAACTCAAGAGAAATTTTCTTCGTAAAGATACAAGAAATCAGAGTATGTTTACTGAGTGATGCAAATGGTCCTATAAAGAAGAAAACATTAATGATAAGAAGGAGAGGGTATAAGTAAAGAACATACTTTTGTAGGAGAAAATAGTGACGATACCAAGGAAAGGTAAAATGAAATTATTCTTACTGTAACAGGGATCAAGACAGAGAAGTAGACAGGAGATGCTACGAAGCTTGCAGATTTTGTAATGTAAAACTGCAGTTTTAATACTTAATTTAAGATTCCAAATATAACACAGATCATGGAGTATTTGGTTTTCTCTGTCTGACTTATATCACTTGCTTTGATGCCCTCAAGGTCCATTCATGTTGTTGCAAATGTCAAGATTTCATCTTTTTATAGCTGAATAATATTCCATAGAACATGTATAACACTGCCTACTTACCCATTCATCTACCAATGGACATACAGGTTGTTTTCATATCATGGTTATTGTAAGTAATGCTGCAATGAATATGGAGGTGCAGATATGTTTTTCAGTCGGTGTTTTCATTTTCTTTGGATATATACACAAAAGTGGAATTGCTGGTTCATATGGTAGTTCTATTTTTAAATTAATGAGGAGTCCCTGAGCTGTGCTCTCTTGTGCACATATCCTTGCCAACACTTATTATCTCTTGTCTAGTCTTTTGCTTTTTTATTAAAGTGTCATTTATATGCAATCTTATATTGGTTCCAAATGTACAACACAGCGGTTCAACAGTTAGTCATATTATTAAATCCTCACCTCTTCTAGTGTGGTTACTATCTATCAACGTGGAAAGATGTTACAGAATCACTGACTATGTTCTCCATGCTGCACTATCATCCCTGTGACCAACTGATAATTGTGATTGTGAATCATTGTGCCCCTTTATCTGCCTCCCTCTTCCCCACCACCCACACCAACCCCTCCCCCTCGGTAACCACTAGTCACTTCTCAGTTCCCGAGTCTACTGCTGTTTTGTTCCCTCTATTTTGCTTTGTTTTTATATTCCACAAATAAATGAAATCATATGGTATTTGGCTTATTTCACTGAGCAATAATACCATCTAGATCCATCCACGTTGTTGCAATGGCAGGATTTCTTTTATTTTTATGGCTGAATAATATTCCATTGTGTATAGGTACCACATCTTTATCCATTCATCTATTGATGGCTACTTAGCTTTCTTCCATGTGTTGGATATTGCAAATAGTGTGGTGATAATCATAGGGGGTACATATATGTTTACAACTCAGACATTTTTTTTTCTTAAGGGAAATTCCTAGAAGTAGTATTACTGAACTGAGAGGTATTTAAATATTTAGTTTTTTAAGGAACCTCCATATTGCTTTCCACAGCAGTTGCTCCAATTTACATTCCCACCAACAGGGTAGGAGGGTTCACCTTTCTCTGCATCCTCACCAATATTTTCTATTTCTTGTTTTTTGGATAGTGGCCATTGTGAGATGATTTCTTGTGTGGTTTTGATTTGAATTTCCCTGATGATTAACAAGGTGGAGCATATTCTCATGTGCCTGTTGGCCATCCATATTTCTTCTTTGGAGAAATGTCTGTTCATATCCTCTGCCTGTCTTTTTAATCAGGTTATTTGTTTTAAGAGTGTTGATGTGTATGAGTTCTTTATAATTTTGAATGTTAACCCCTTATCAGATGAGTCATTTACGAATATATTCTCCCATACCGTGGGCTGCCTTTTTGTTCTGCTGATGGTGTCTTTTGCTGTATAGAAGCTTTTTTAGTTTGATACAGTCCCACTCGTTCATGTTTGATTTTGTTTTCCTTGCCTGAGGAGATGTGTCCAGGAAAAAAATTGCTCATACTTATGTTTAAGAGATTTTTGCCTACATTTTCTGATAATATTTTTATGGTTTCATGACTTAATTTGGGTCTTTGGTCCATTTTGAGATTATATTTGTGTATGGAGTTCAATAATAATCCAGTTTCATTCTCTTACATGTAGTTGTCCAGTTTTTCCAACACCAGTTGTTGAAGAGGCTGTCTTTTCCCCATTGTATTTTAATTGGCCATAGATGTGTGGGTTTATATGTGGGCTCTCTTTTCTGTTACACTGATCTATGGGTCTGTTCTTGCACGGATACCAAACTGCTTTGCTTACTGTAGCTTTGTAGTAGAGCTTGAGGTCAGAGAGCATAATCCCCCAGCTTTTGTTCTTCTTCCTTAGAATTGCTTTGGCCATTCGGTGTCTGTTGTGTTTCCATATGAATTTTTGAACTATTTGTTCTAGGTAATTGAAAAACGCTATTGTCATTTTGATAGGGATTGCACTGAGTGTGTAAATTGCTTTGGGCAGGATGGCCATTTTGACAATATTAATTCCTCCTATCCATGAGCATGGGATAGATTTCCATTTAGTTGGAAGTTTTTTGGGAGTTCTTTTTGTTTTTTAATTACCAATTCAATTTTGTTGCTGGGAATTGGTCTGTTCAGATTTTCTGTTTCTTCTTGGGTCAATGTTGGAAAGTTGTATTTTTCTGCAAAGTTGTCCAATCCCTAGGTGTCCAATTTATTGGCATGTTATTTTTCATAGTATTCTCTAATAATTCTTTGCATTTCTGTGGTATCCATTGTGATTATTCCTTCTTCATTTCTGATTTGTTTGTACTCTCTCTCTCTTTCTCTTGATAAGTTAGCCCAGGGATTCATCCGTTTTCTTTATTTTCTCAAAGAACCAGCTCCTGGTTTCCATGATTGTTTTCTATTGTTTTATTCTTCTCTATTTTACCTATTTCTCTTCTGATATTTATTATGTCCCTCCTTCTCCTTATTTGGGGCCTCATTTGTTCTTTTTCAAGTTTCTTTAATTGTGATTTTATACTGTTTGTTTGGGATTGTTCTTGTTTCTTGTGGTAAGCCTGTATTGCTATGTATTTTCCTTTCAGGACTGCATTCACAGTGTCTCACAGATTTTGGGCTGTTGAATTTTTGTTTTCATTTGTCTCTATGTATTGCTTGCTTTCTGTTTTAATTTTTTTCATTGATCCATTGATTATTTAGAAGCATGTTGTTTAGCCTCCATGTGTTTACTATTTGCCTTTTTGATAATCGTTAACCTATTAGGTGTGAAGTGGTTTCTCACTGTAGTTTTGACTTACATTTCCCTGAGGAGTGATGTTGAGCAGCTTCTCATGGACCTATTGGCCATCTGAATGTCTTCTTTAAGAAAATATATATTTTGATCCTCTGCCAGTTTATTAATTTGATTGATTGTTTTTCTACTGAGCTGTATGAATTCTTTATATATTTTGGTGGTTTTAGTGTTTATTTTTTAATTGAGATGCATACAATAAAACGCACAAATCTTACTGCACTGCTTACTGAATTTTGACATATATATACACTCATTTAACCATTACCGAGACCAAGACATCAAACACTCTCACTGATTACCACTGCTTCCCTATTTTTACCCATCTCTCACCCCTCTGACAGCCACTAGGCTATTCTCTGTGTTTGAGTAAATTTATGTGTTTTTCTGTTTCATTTTTTTAGATTCCACGTATAAGTGAAATCATATGGTGTCTATCTTTCTCTGACTTACTGCAGTTAGCATAATACTCTGTAGGTCCACCCATGTCACAAATAGCAATATTTCACCCATTTTGTGGTTGACTAATATTCCAATGTATATGGGTACCAAGTCTTCCTTATCCATTCATTTATCCATGGACCTTTAGGTTGATTTCATATTTTGGATATTATAAATAATGCTGTGGTACACATAGGAGTACATATATCTTTTCAAATTAGTGATTTTTGCTTTCTTCAACTAAATTCCCAGAACTGGAATTTCTGGGCTGTGTGGTATTTCTACTTTCAGTTTTTCCACATTGTTTTCTGTACTGAGTGTACCAGTTTACATTCCAACTAACAGTACAGACGTGTTCCCTTTCCTCCACATACTTGGTAACACTTACTGTTTCTTGTCTTATTGAAAGTAGCCACTCTGATCGTGGTAAGGTGGTATCGCATTGCGGTTTTGATTTGTATTTCCCTGATCATTAGTGAAGTTGAGCATCTTTTCGTGTGTTTGTGGCCATCTGTAGGTCTTCTTTGGGAAAATGTCTATTCAGGTCTTCTGCCCATTTTTTAAATCAGATTATTTGTTACTTTGTTGTTGCGCTGTATGAGTTCTTTATATATTTTGAGTATTAGCCCCTTATCAGATACATCATTTGAAAACTACATTCTCCTTTTCTGTAGGTTACCTTTTTATTTTGTTGATGCTTTCCTTTGCTGTGAAGAAGATTTTTAGTTTGACATAGTCCCACTTGTTTGTTTATGCCTGTTTCCTTTGCCTAGGGAGACATATCCAGAAAAAAATTGCTAATACCAATGTTCAAGAGTTTACAGTCTGTTTTCTTCTAGGAGTTTTGTGGTTTCAGGCCTTACATTTAATCTTTAATATATTTTGAATTAGTTTTTGCTTATGGTGTAAAATAATGGTCCAGTTTCATTCTTTTGCATGTCCGATTTTTCCAGTACCATTTGTTGAAGAGACTGTGCTTTTCCCATTGTATATTTTTGGCTCCGTTTTTTGTAAGCTCATTTACTTTATATGTGTTGGTTTATTTCTGAACTCCTGTTCCATTGATCTGTGTGTCTATTTTTATGCCAATACCATACTGTTTTGGTTTTTATTGCTTTGTAATTTAGTTTGAAAGCAGAGAATGTGATGCCTTCAGCTTTGTTCTTCTTTCTCAAGATTGCTTTGGCTATTCATGGTCTTTTGCGGTTCCATACAAATTCCAGGATTGTTCTTTTCTGTTCCTGTTAAAAATGCCTTTAGAATTTTGATAGTAATTGCATTCCATCTGTAGTTTGCTTTGGGTATTCTGGACATTTGAACAATATTCTTCCAACACAGGAGCACAGAATATATTTTTCATTTAGCTGTGTTTCCTTTGATTTCTTTCACTAATGTCTTATAGTATTCACCTCTTTGGTTAAATATACTTCTACATACTTTATTTCTTCTTATTCATTTATAAGTAGTACTATTTTCTCTTTTTCTAATAGTTCCTTGTGAGTGTACAGAAATACAACTGTTTCGGTGAATTGATTTTGGATCCTGAAACCTTATTGAATTTGCTTATTAGTTCTAACAGCTTTTTTGTCAGAGTCTTTAGGATCGTCCTACACAGGTATACCTCAGAGCTATTTGGGTTCAATTCCAGACCAACATAACAAAGCAAATATCACAATTAACTTATTCCAATGTATTTTTTGGTTTCCCAGTGTGTACGAAAGGTATGTATACATAACACTGTAGTCTAGTTAGTGGGCAGTAGCATTACATACAATGTGCATATTTTAATTAAACAACACTTCATTGCTAAGAAATGTTAACCATCATCTGAGCTTTCAGCTAGTTGTTGGATTTTGGCTGGGGGAGGGTGAAATGGTTTTATATCAGTGCTGATGGCTGCTGACTGAGCAGGATTTTGGTTGCTCATTTTGGGGTGGCTGTGGCAATTTCTCAAAACAAGACAACAGTGAAGTTTGCCACACCAATTATCTCTTCCTTTCTTAAATAATTTCCCTGCAATATGCTATGCAATTTGATAGGGTTTTACCCACAGAACTTCTTTCAGAAATCAGAGTCAATCCTGTTAATTCCTGCTGCTTTTTTATGAACTAAATTTATATAATCTAAATTCATTGTTGTTATTTCAACAATCTTCACAGCATTTTCGTGAGAATTTGAATCCATATCAAGAAACCACTTTCTTTGCTCATCCATAGGGAGCAACCCCTCATATGTTCAAGTTTTCCATAAGATTGCAGCAATTCTGTCACATCTTCAGGTGCTACTTCTAATTTTAGCTCTCTTGCTGTTTCCACCACATCTGCAGTTACTCCTTCCACTGGAATCGTGGACATCTCAAAGTTATCCATGAGGGTTGGAATCAACTGCTAGCAAACTCCTGTTAATCTTGACATTTTGACATCTTCCCATGAATCATTAATGTTCTTAATGACATTAAGAATGGTGAATCCTTTCTGGAAGGTTTTCAGTTTACTTTTCCCAGATTCATCAGAGGAATCACTGTCCAAGGCCACTATAGTCTTATAAAATGTATTTCTTAAATGAAAATATGTTAATTGAAAATCAGAAAGATTGCTTGATTCGTGAGCTGCAAAATGGATTATGTGTTATCCTGTCATGAAAACAATAATTTTGTTGTACTTTTGAGTTCCTCCAGAGCTCCTAAGAGACCAGGTGGATTGTTAATGAGCAGTACTACTTTGAAAGTAATCTTTTTTTGTTTGTTTCTGAAGAGTAGGTCTCAAGATGGGCTTGAAATATTCAGTAAAACCACCCTGTCAACAGATATGCTGTCATCCAGGCTTTGCTGTTCTATTTAGGGAGCACAGAGAAGATTTAGCATAATTTTTAAGAGCCCCAAAGTTTTCAGAATGGCAACTGGACATTAACTTAAACTTAAAAGCACCAGCTGTATTTTCCCCCAAGAGAGAGTCAGCCTTGTCATTTGAAGTTTTGAAGCTAGACACTGACTTCTCCTCTCCAGTTATGGAAGTCGTACATGGCCTCTTCTTCCAAAAGAAGTCTATTTCATCTATTTCATCTTGAAAACCTGTTGTTCAGTGTAGTCACCTTCATTAATTATCTTAGCTAGATCTCCTGGGTAACTTTCTGTAGCTTCTACATTGACACTTGTTGCTTCATTGGCACTGTTCAGTTATGAAGGTAGCTTCTTTCCTTAAGCCTCATAAACAAACCTCTGTTAGCTTCCTCCTCTTCTTCTGAAGCTTCCTCACCTCTATCAGCCTTCACAGAATTAAAGAAGGTTAGGGTCTTGTGGATTAGGCTTTAAGGGAATGATGTAGCTGATTCAGTCTTCTATCCAGACTACTAAAATTTTTGAAGACACTCTCCTTTCCTTATTAGATGCTCTTGGATCCTTTTTCATAAATTAATTTGCCGTATATGTGTTGGTTAATTTCTGTGTTTTCCTATTTCATTTGTCTATGCGTCTGTTTTTATGCCCATACCATACTGGTGACATTATATCTTATTTTTTCAAAAAAATAGTCATCTTATTCTGTGAGGCATAAAATACATGAGTACTCTCATTTTTATAGACTTGTTGTTGCTATTAATATACACAAAGTAATCCCACATTAAATAATGACAAATACCTGCTTCATCCATCAAATGTTTTAGTCATTAAAAATTATTCTCTAAATGTAACAGTTTAATATATTTATAAATATGTATGTAAACTATTTTGGTGAAAGATAGCCATTACTTAAATTGTGTGTGGTCTTAAATTGTTCCTTGAATCACCTTTTCCTTTTAATATTTTTGTCAAAACTTTGCAATAACAGTTTATTTTTCATCTCCAGTAGTAAGACTATGAGATTAGAGTAGAAAACGTGTAGCTAGAGTGCTAAGCTATTCAGAAAGTGTGTACAGTGTAAGTAGTAAGCCTTTTTATACATTTAGATTTCTTAACCATACTGTATAATTTCATAAGTCATATTTCCTAAATGCCCTATCAACTAGATACCATAGTTGGAGTAACTTTAAAAAGTCTAGTCACGCAATTTCTTCTATACCTTTATACAACTTAATTTTTTAGGAGCGAGTTTCAATATGGTAATAATGTCCTGAGCAGTCTTGGCCCCAAGCAACAACAGAGCACTTACGCTGTCACTGCTTTTCAGACCTGAGTAATATGTCTTTGAGGGAACCTTTTCAAAAAGGCCAGAAATAACTTTCCATACGAACAATAGCAGTATGATAATTCTTAATTGTCTTGGTCTAAAAATATAACAAGAGGAAGGTTGCAGTGCAGGCTTACTCAAAATCGATTCAGCAAGCTTTTCTTAAGCATCGAAATCATTTTTGCCTTAGTGGTGAAAAAATAGTAAGAAAATATATGCCTTCTAGAAACAGAAAAAAATACGATATGGTAATAAGAGAAGCAAGTTCAAGTCATATGACCCAAGAGAATGTGGACAAGTTACAGTAAACCAAGGAAGATGAAAGTACACTTGAAGAATGGATATGATTCTTTTAAGCAACAAATGGCAGGATCATGTTCTGGGAAAAGAGAGCCACATGTGCTGAATTACTGAGCTGATAAAGGATGGAGTCATTTGAAAGAACAGTTTGACTTAAGCAACTGGTTACTTTTTAAGTGAATAGTATCATATATTTTATTTTTAAAAATACACAACACACAACATAAATGACTTATTTTCCATAAGAGGCATTTTTAGTATTGTGTAACACAATAAGGTAGAATTAGAAATAAAGTATCAGAAAGTTAGGTTTGAACTGTATCAAGGAACAGCCTAAGTTCTGGAATGCAAATGTACAAGCAAATTGCAAGTGATAAGCCCTAGGTTCAAGGCCTGCCTTTAGTACTTTGAATGTGCAGACTTTTGACATACAGGTTTTTTCCTTAGCAAAATAGGAATGTTGACATGTACGATGTTTTAATGAGTAACAAAATAATGTTGGTAAAAGTACTTTTAAACTAATGTGTATGATGTCTGTGTATGACAATTGATATTAAGTGATTTCTTAATTCAGTGAGCTATGGAGAGACCCATGTTTTTGATCTGGGGATAGTATAGCAATAGGTATTTAATAAGATTTTTTATCTGAAAGCCAGTTGTAATGCATCTTATGATAGAATAGGAGACCATTGCCCTTGTATAGCTGACAAGTTTTAAGGGTATAACGTAAGAGAGAGGCAGTGAAAATTGAAGAAAATGAATTAACAAGTTTGAAGATGTGGAATTGATGGGTGTAGGATTTAGGGAAATAAAGTTTGTTACATTGGAAAAATTAGAGAAAGGAAAAACAGATTACTCAGCAATTATTGAGCTTTACTTTATCCTGGGTAATTTACTAGGCAATTTTATGACTGAAAGATATTCTAGTTCTTCACTATAGCAGTATAATTTTGTGTTACTCTTTCCATTTTTATTGAAAAAGATATAGAACTTTGGTGAGAATACATAGCTTCTATAAGTCAAATAAAAAGAGTGATAAGATAAGAAATTAAGTCACTCTGATTCCAAATTCCATGCTCTTTCACTTTTACTAATGTGCACTTGTTTTTGAGGAAAGGCTGGTTCAATTTCTAAAAAGATAAAAATAAAGATCCAGATATTAAAAAAATGACAATAATACAGACCACAGAGAAACATGAAAAGCCATGCTTATTGAAGACTTAAGAGTTGATGGCATTTTTAAAGCAGAATACATAGTAGAAAAGTAGAAAAGCAGAGTTTTGAAGATGGAACACGGGAATAATACTTATTTTTAGGGAGTGGAAGGAAGAAGTAGATTGAAAAAAAGAGTGAAAAATAGGTGATAAGAATGACCACACTCAGGGATGTTAACTTTTTTTCAGCCACTAAAGCCATAAAAGAGGTTACCGTGGTGATAGAAGTTTGAAGTGAAATGAGGACCGAGGAAGGTAACTTACTTTAGGGACAGGGAACTTACTGGTGATTTAGGAAATGATACAACAAGTCAGATAACAAAATACTACAAAATAGCTATGTGTAAGGAAGTGCCACAAGTATAGACTATTTTTAGAAGATTTTTGTGGGGATTCTATCTATTCTAGCTACTAAAAATCTTTTGCAAATACCAAAATAAGATACGGAAGTGAATATACTAACATATTTAGACAGCTCATGGTAGGAGAATAGGTAAACATGGATTTACCTTCAAAAGTATGATGGATTTACATAATCATAGTCAGCGTTTCCTGACTCTAGCAGTGTTTTAACATTGCCAGATGAGAAGCATGGTCCCTGCTGCCTCACTATATAAAATACTTATATACCAGTGTTTTAATAATCCAAATGAGCACCCAAATTTTGGTGCCAACATTATTCTTTGCCATCAAGGGGAAGAAAAATTTGTGTCCATGTGGTGATGTGTCTTACAGGTAGGGAATCAGACTGGGCAATTCCTACAAAATGAATGTCTGTGTAAGGTAAAGATCCTGGGAGCCAACTTTACCAGACATTTAGTTATCATTTTAAGAGGCATTAAAATTTTAAATTTATTTTCCACATAAAAATTGCTGGCAGCATCTGTATCTCTTTGGCAGCATTTCTTCCTTTACAAGACTGTTATGATCCACATGCATTTCAAATTAGAAAGCTTTTAAGATTTCAAAATACAGCTTCTGGGACTCTCACCTTGGAGATCAGAGCACAAAATAGTAAGCAACATAGAGCACATCCCATAAGATACCTTACTTCTTCTCCAAGTATTTCCTTATATATTATCTTAGTAATTTAGACATACTGATTATGTGATTAGAATAATATTTCTGTTTTAGCAACTGTTGACTATAAATCACTTAGTATTTTTGATGACTTTGATGTCCTGCTGTAAGATCATATAATTGTAGCATTTAATGGAAAAATGCTAAAGTTGCCATTAAATATAAAATGGTAGTGTAAATCTCACAGTAGTGGTGAATACATAGTTATAGTTACATTATTTAATATGGCAACTGTGGTGCATAATTCACTTAAACTCCAATTCAAAACTTTAAAAGTGTAAAAATAATCATAACAAAATAATCTGTTGCAAGTTACACAAAATAAAAACATGTAAATTATAACAACAATAATCCAAAATATGATGGGGAGGAGTTGTTCAGTGAAAAGTCTATGAATTCTATTAAAATTAAACTGTCATTATAAAGTAGGTTGTTATAAGTTTAAGATATTTTATGTAAGCCTCATAATAACCACAAAGAAAACTCCTGTAATAATTATAGAAAAAAATAAATAATTCAGAGTGTACTGATACCAGAAGACATCAACACACACACACACACACACACACACACACACACAGAAAACAATTTTAAAAATGGAAAATAGTAAGTCTTTACTTATCAATAATTACACTAATGTAAACACATTACATTCTCCAGTTAAAAGGTACAGAATAGCTGGTGGATTAAAGAAAAAGATCAAACATATGCTTCCTGTAAGAGGCTCACTTTAGATTTAAAAGAAACAACTTAGACTGAGAGTGAAATGAGGTAACAAGACATTTAATGCATGGGGTGAGTCTTATAACCATAATGTTGCTATGTAATTGTAGATTAATGATACAAAAATGAAAAAATATATAAATCAGAGAACAGGAATACAGAGATGCCGAGGCAGAGAGACATAAAAGGATCTCTAGGAATGAAAGAATATTAAAAGAACTGTGTGACTAATCCAAATGGAACTACATTTGCATTATAGGGGTACCAGAAGAGAAAGAGAGAGAAAAAGGGATAGAAAGTGTCTGTGCAGCAAGGAGGCAAAGAAACAGTGAATCTGTGGCATCTTACTACACTAATGGACAGTGACTGCATTGGGGTATGGGTGGGGACTTGATAATATGGGTAAATGTAGTAACCACACTGTTTCTTCATGTGAAACCTTCATAAGAGTGTATATCAATAATACCTTAACTAAAAATTTTAAAAAATAGTAGAAAAATAAAAGGGAATGAACAAAGACATCATTGACTATGTGGTAAGTGCTTTGAATGACTACATGAAACAAAACGCCTCATGTGTGGGATATATGATACGGTTAGAACAAAAATACAAGAAAATAATAGCATATAAATGGGGAAGAGAATGTTCAAAGTTTAAGAACACTTTGCTTTTGTGAAGGAAGTTCAAACACCATGATAACTTGAGATATTGTTGAGAATGCATGTTAAAATACCTATGGTGCTGAATGTAGATAGAGAGTATTATGCTCAGTGAAATAAGCCAGACTGAGAAAGACAAGTATCAAGTGATTTCACTCATCTGTGGAGTGTAAGAGCAAAGAAAAAACTGAAGTAACAGGACAGCAGTAGTCTCACAGAACACAAGAATGGACTATAGCAGTTACCAAAGGGCAAGGGGTTTGGGAGCATGGGTGAGAACGGAGTGAAAAGGGGGAAAGGCGGCAAGAAAAAAGCATACATAATATGGCCGGGGATTGGGGCACGGGGAGGGCAGGATACCTCAGAGAAGACAAGTAGTGATTCTACAGTATATTACTGGGCTGAAAGACAGTGATTCTTATGGGGAATGAGGGGGGGGCTTGATGATGGAGGGATTGGTCACACAGCTCTTTTAATATTCTTTCATTCCTAGAGATCCTTTTATGTCTCTCTGCCTCGGCATCTCTGTATTCCTGTTCTCTGATTTATATTTTTTTCATTTTGGTATCATTAATCTACAATATTGTTGCTCATGTAAATGTTTAGAACTGGCACCAAAATAGAAAGAAACACACAGTACCTTGGATATGGTTTCCATATTCCTGTTCAGTCAAGGGGGTCAGCACGCACCTCACTGAAGTCATACCCATGCAAGGGCACCAGGCTCTGAAGTGGGAATCTGCACCAAACACCATAGACTCTCTGTCCCTAGGAAAGAGGCACCAGTGTGATGTCATGGAATCTCCAGGCAACAGTGTTGCTCTTGCAAAATACACCCCAGACAGTGGGCACTGCCCAGCCATGGAAATCTGCATCATTTTAGCAAATATTAGTGGTTCTGGTCTACATATGTATGTGTATATATACATATATATATCTGTGTGTGAGTGTGTGTGTGCTTAATTAAAATATGCACATTGTATGTAATGCTACTGCCCACTAACTAGACTACAGTGTTATGTATACATACCTTTCGTACACACTGGGAAACCAAAAAATTCATTGGAATAAGTTAATTGTGATATTTGCTTTGTTATGTTGGTCTGGAATTGAACCCAAATAGCTCTGAGGTATACCTGTGTAGGACGATCCTAAAGACTCTGACAAAAAAGCTGTTAGAACTAATAAGCAAATTCAATAAGGTTTCAGGATCCAAAATCAATTCACCGAAACAGTTGTATTTCTGTACACTCACAAGGAACTATTAGAAAAAGAGAAAATAGTACTACTTATAAATGAATAAGAAGAAATAAAGTATGTAGAAGTATATTTAACCAAAGAGGTGAATACTATAAGACATTAGTGAAAGAAATCAAAGGAAACACAGCTAAATGAAAAATATATTCTGTGCTCCTGTGTTGGAAGAATATTGTTCAAATGTCCAGAATACCCAAAGCAAACTACAGATGGAAATGCAATTACTATCAAAATTCTAAAGGCATTTTTAACAGGAACAGAAAAGAACAATCCTGGAATTTGTATGGAACCGCAAAAGACCATGAATAGCCAAAGCAATCTTGAGAAAGAAGAACAAAGCTGAAGGCATCACATTCTCTGCTTTCAGACTAAATTACAAAGCAATAAAAACCAAAACAGTATGGTATTGGCATAAAAATAGACACACAGATCAATGGAACAGGAGTTCAGAAATAAACCAACACATATAAAGTAAATGAGCTTACAAAAAACGGAGCCAAAAATATACAATGGGAAAAGCACAGTCTCTTCAACAAATGGTACTGGAAAAATCGGACATGCAAAAGAATGAAACTGGACCATTATTTTACACCATAAGCAAAAACTAATTCAAAATATATTAAAGATTAAATGTAAGGCCTGAAACCACAAAACTCCTAGAAGAAAACAGACTGTAAACTCTTGAACATTGGTATTAGCAATTTTTTTCTGGATATGTCTCCCTAGGCAAAGGAAACAGGCATAAACAAACAAGTGGGACTATGTCAAACTAAAAATCTTCTTCACAGCAAAGGAAAGCATCAACAAAATAAAAAGGTAACCTACAGAAAAGGAGAATGTAGTTTTCAAATGATGTATCTGATAAGGGGCTAATACTCAAAATATATAAAGAACTCATACAGCGCAACAACAAAGTAACAAATAATCTGATTTAAAAAATGGGCAGAAGACCTGAATAGACATTTTCCCAAAGAAGACCTACAGATGGCCACAAACACACGAAAAGATGCTCAACTTCACTAATGATCAGGGAAATACAAATCAAAACCGCAATGCGATACCACCTTACCACGATCAGAGTGGCTACTTTCAATAAGACAAGAAACAGTAAGTGTTACCAAGTATGTGGAGGAAAGGGAACACGTCTGTACTGTTAGTTGGAATGTAAACTGGTACACTCAGTACAGAAAACAATGTGGAAAAACTGAAAGTAGAAATACCACACAGCCCAGAAATTCCAGTTCTGGGAATTTAGTTGAAGAAAGCAAAAATCACTAATTTGAAAAGATATATGTACTCCTATGTGTACCACAGCATTATTTATAATATCCAAAATATGAAATCAACCTAAAGGTCCATGGATAAATGAATGGATAAGGAAGACTTGGTACCCATATACATTGGAATATTAGTCAACCACAAAATGGGTGAAATATTGCTATTTGTGACATGGGTGGACCTACAGAGTATTATGCTAACTGCAGTAAGTCAGAGAAAGATAGACACCATATGATTTCACTTATATGTGGAATCTAAAAAAATGAAACAGAAAAACACATAAATTTACTCAAACACAGAGAATAGCCTAGTGGCTGTCAGAGGGGTGAGAGATGGGTAAAAATAGGGAAGCAGTGGTAATCAGTGAGAGTGTTTGATGTCTTGGTCTCGGTAATGGTTAAATGAGTGTATATATATGTCAAAATTCAGTAAGCAGTGCAGTAAGATTTGTGCATTTTATTGTATGAATCTCAATTAAAAAATAAACACTAAAACCACCAAAATATATAAAGAATTCATACAGCTCAGTAGAAAAACAATCAATCAAATTAATAAACTGGCAGAGGATCAAAATATATATTTTCTTAAAGAAGACATTCAGATGGCCAATAGGTCCATGAGAAGCTGCTCAACATCACTCCTCAGGGAAATGTAAGTCAAAACTACAGTGAGAAACCACTTCACACCTAATAGGTTAACGATTATCAAAAAGGCAAATAGTAAACACATGGAGGCTAAACAACATGCTTCTAAATAATCAATGGATCAATGAAAAAAATTAAAACAGAAAGCAAGCAATACATAGAGACAAAAGAAAACAAAAATTCAACAGCCCAAAATCTGTGAGACACTGTGAATGCGGTCCTGAAAGGAAAATACATAGCAATACAGGCTTACCACAAGAAACAAGAACAATCCCAAACAAACAGTATAAAATTACAATTAAAGAAACTTGAAAAAGAACAAATGAGGCCCCAAATAAGGAGAAGGAGGGACATAATAAATATCAGAAGAGAAATAGGTAAAATAGAGAAGAATAAAACAATAGAAAACAATCATGGAAACCAGGAGCTGGTTCTTTGAGAAAATAAAGAAAACGGATGAATCCCTGGGCTAACTTATCAAGAGAAAGAGAGAGAGAGTACAAACAAATCAGAAATGAAGAAGGAATAATCACAATGGATACCACAGAAATGCAAAGAATTATTAGAGAATACTATGAAAAATAACATGCCAATAAATTGGACACCTAGGGATTGGACAACTTTGCAGAAAAATACAACTTTCCAACATTGACCCAAGAAGAAACAGAAAATCTGAACAGACCAATTCCCAGCAACAAAATTGAATTGGTAATTAAAAAACAAAAAGAACTCCCAAAAAACTTCCAACTAAATGGAAATCTATCCCATGCTCATGGATAGGAGGAATTAATATTGTCAAAATGGCCATCCTGCCCAAAGCAATTTACACACTCAGTGCAATCCCTATCAAAATGACAATAGCGTTTTTCAATTACCTAGAACAAATAGTTCAAAAATTCATATGGAAACACAACAGACACCGAATGGCCAAAGCAATTCTAAGGAAGAAGAACAAAAGCTGGGGGATTATGCTCTCTGACCTCAAGCTCTACTACAAAGCTACAGTAAGCAAAGCAGTTTGGTATCCGTGCAAGAACAGACCCATAGATCAGTGTAACAGAAAAGAGAGCCCACATATAAACCCACACATCTATGGCCAATTAAAATACAATGGGGAAAAGACAGCCTCTTCAACAACTGGTGTTGGAAAAACTGGACAACTACATGTAAGAGAATGAAACTGGATTATTATTGAACTCCATACACAAATATAATCTCAAAATGGACCAAAGACCCAAATTAAGTCATGAAACCATAAAAATATTATCAGAAAATGTAGGCAAAAATCTCTTAAACATAAGTATGAGCAATTTTTTTCCTGGACACATCTCCTCAGGCAAGGAAAACAAAATCAAACATGAACGAGTGGGACTGTATCAAACTAAAAAAGCTTCTATACAGCAAAAGACACCATCAGCAGAACAAAAAGGCAGCCCACGGTATGGGAGAATATATTCGTAAATGACTCATCTGATAAGGGGTTAACATTCAAAATTATAAAGAACTCATACACATCAACACTCTTAAAACAAATAACCTGATTAAAAAGACAGGCAGAGGATATGAACAGACATTTCTCCAAAGAAGAAATATGGATGGCCAACAGGCACATGAGAATATGCTCCACCTTGTTAATCATCAGGGAAATTCAAATCAAAACCACACAAGAAATCATCTCACAATGGCCACTATCCAAAAAACAAGAAATAGAAAATATTGGTGAGGATGCAGAGAAAGGTGAACCCTCCTACCCTGTTGGTGGGAATGTAAATTGGAGCAACTGCTGTGGAAAGCAATATGGAGGTTCCTTAAAAAACTAAATATTTAAATACCTCTCAGTTCAGTAATACTACTTCTAGGAATTTCCCTTAAGAAAAAAAAATGTCTGAGTTGTAAACATATATGTACCCCCTATGATTATCACCACACTATTTGCAATATCCAACACATGGAAGAAAGCTAAGTAGCCATCAATAGATGAATGGATAAAGATGTGGTACCTATACACAATGGAATATTATTCAGCCATAAAAATAAAAGAAATCCTGCCATTGCAACAACGTGGATGGATCTAGATGGTATTATTGCTCAGTGAAATAAGCCAAATACCATATGATTTCATTTATTTGTGGAATATAAAAACAAAGCAAAATAGAGGGAACAAAACAGCAGTAGACTCGGGAACTGAGAAGTGACTAGTGGTTACCGAGGGGGAGGGGTTGGTGTGGGTGGTGGGGAAGAGGGAGGCAGATAAAGGGGCACAATGATTCACAATCACAATTATCAGTTGGTCACAGGGATGATAGTGCAGCATGGAGAACATAGTCAGTGATTCTGTAACATCTTTCCACGTTGATAGATAGTAACCACACTAGAAGAGGTGAGGATTTAATAATATGACTAACTGTTGAACCGCTGTGTTGTACATTTGGAACCAATATAAGATTGCATATAAATGACACTTTAATAAAAAAGCAAAAGACTAGACAAGAGATAATAAGTGTTGGCAAGGATATGTGCACAAGAGAGCACAGCTCAGGGACTCCTCATTAATTTAAAAATAGAACTACCATATGAACCAGCAATTCCACTTTTGTGTATATATCCAAAGAAAATGAAAACACCGACTGAAAAACATATCTGCACCTCCATATTCATTGCAGCATTACTTACAATAACCATGATATGAAAACAACCTGTATGTCCATTGGTAGATGAATGGGTAAGTAGGCAGTGTTATACATGTTCTATGGAATATTATTCAGCTATAAAAAGATGAAATCTTGACATTTGCAACAACATGAATGGACCTTGAGGGCATCAAAGCAAGTGATATAAGTCAGACAGAGAAAACCAAATACTCCATGATCTGTGTTATATTTGGAATCTTAAATTAAGTATTAAAACTGCAGTTTTACATTACAAAATCTGCAAGCTTCGTAGCATCTCCTGTCTACTTCTCTGTCTTGATCCCTGTTACAGTAAGAATAATTTCATTTTACCTTTCCTTGGTATCGTCACTATTTTCTCCTACAAAAGTATGTTCTTTACTTATACCCTCTCCTTCTTATCATTAATGTTTTCTTCTTTATAGGACCATTTGCATCACTCAGTAAACATACTCTGATTTCTTGTATCTTTACGAAGAAAATTTCTCTTGAGTTCCTATGGCTAAAGAACTTCCCTATTAATTTGCAGTTCATATAATTTGTTGTTCCAAAGCTCTTAATTGTCTGAACTGTTACTACTCACTCTTCAGCCTATTTTAATTAGTCTCAACTTCTCTCTGATGACATCATTCTTGCCAACAACTTTCACGTTGTCAAATTTAAGAGAGATGATTTTTCTTTATCAGTCCTAATTTTCCAATAGTATCCAACAGTCCTTGACCCCTTTTAAAGGACTTCCTTCCTTCACTTCACTCACTCCAAATATCTTGCCACTCACGAGCACTGATTTGATAGCTCCTTGAATTCCATCATGTCCTCAAATAGCATAGATCTTTGGGACTATGTCATAGGTTCTTTCCTACTTACATAGTCAAAATGATGTTACCTAGCCATGTTGCTTCAATTTATAATATCTACACACTGATGATCCCATGTTTTCCCTGAATTTCAATTGTGTTCAACTATGGACTGAAGTACCACTTGGAAATCTCTAAGACATTTGAAGTTTACAGTCTCAAAAATGAACTCTTGTTCCTTCTCCTCAAGTCTCTAGACTTCCACATTTAATTAAATATAATCACTTACTACATTCTCATGATGCTCAAGTTAGAAAATTAGGGATCATCCTTCATTACTTTTTTTTTCTTTCCATATTGAATTATCATTGGTAGCTGAGAATTTTGTCTTTAAAAGATACCTTGAATCTGTCTAGTTCACTGCCATCACCAAGCCTCTAGCATCTTACACCTAGACAACTGTCGTAGCCTTCTAACTACAACTTCTGTTTTCTTTGATCCATCTATATAAACTATAAAGCATGATCTACTGAAATATACGTTGGGTCAGGTTACTCTCCTCCAACACTTCGGAGCTTCCCATAACAGGTGGGCGACCTGAATGACTGCAGTAGCCTAGGGGCAACCATGATGCACCAGCGAGAGCTTTCTCAGCCCCCGAGGGGCTGTGGTTTGGTTCCAGCAGATGTTGCCTTGGAGGTGTATCAGTTGCAGCTGCCAAATCTAACAAGGGATATAAAATCTGTGTGTTTGTGTGTGTGTGTGTGTGTGTGTGTGTGTGTGTGTGTGTGTGTGTGAAATCCCCTGTAATTTTAAATGTTGGCCCCATGAAAAAAAAAAAAGATAAAAGCACTGTGTGCTTAAAAGAAAACATATCTTCTGTCCGGATCAGGCTGAATGGCTGCCAATTTGCTTCCTTTGCAGAAGAGATCTGGTTTCTCCTTATCTTCTCAACTTTATTCTATGCTTTACTCCCATTTACTTTCTGTAATTTAGGCTCACTTATCTTTGCTTTCCTGGAGTAGCTATTCAAGGTCATGCTCAATGTGAGGCTCTTCCTTCACTGTAGGCTAGATGCGTAAAATCTGTCTGGGATATATGAGAGGGCAGTTCTTCTTAAATTGGGTGGATTCCTACACTGATATTTTCATTCTTTCTCACAGAAGTTTCTTTTATAATTTTGTGTTTTGACTTCAGAGTACTTTTCTAAATTTGTGATTACATCTGCATGTGTTCATTTAATTAGTTGATGAATTAGCTAAGTCATTAATTATACAACATGTGCACATTGTACATTGTCTTTTCTGACATTAAATCCTAAGAACTCTGTGGAGTGGCAAGCACTATGCCTGGACTTGGGTGTTTTATTTGTTCCTAGTACAAGGTCAGGCACATAACAGGTTAAACAATATAATGTAGGTAATGAATGTACGAGTATATAAATGTCTTTCTCTGTATTTTTCTTCCTATCTATACCAGATCCTAATCATCCTTCATCTCTTAGCTAAATACTAAACTTCTGTGACCTCATCTCCTAGCCTCTAAAAATACCATACTTCCTTTTTTGTCCATAACATTTCACATTACTTAAACTATGATGACAACATTATATTTTAGTCCAACTGTGAGCGTTTTGATGTCTAACATCTACCATGGTGCAAGCAATATAACTGTAAGATGATCTTATGAGTTAAAATCCACTACACTTGAAGACAGTTTAACTCATTATATTACTATTGTATTGTCTATTTCCAAAGAACCATGTCTTTTTGTAAAAAAACATATTTTGTAAAGCTTTTGTAGCAAGTATTAACATTTATCCTAATTGTAATTATTTTATAACATTCTATGTATCAAACTATAATAGATACTAGCATTAATTGAATACCTATATTGTCTCAAGCTCTGTGATTCTACCAAGTGTATATTATCCCATGCTATCTTCCTCTCAACCCTTGCAAGATAAGTATTATTATCCTCATTTTTAGATCATAGGAAACAAACTCTTGGAGAAGACAACATACTTTATGGCAAGGATGGGATTTAAATGAAGTTTGTTTGACTTCAAAGCATAATGTAATAGAGTGTTCAGAAGTCAGATTTTGGAATGACAAGTAAAGACTTCAAATTCCAGTTCCGTCAAATTATTAGCTGTAAATCCTTCAGTTTTCTTATTTGTATGTCAATATAATGTAAAAATACCATATGGGATTTCATAATAAATAAGGAAGACATGTAAAAATACCACTTAGTAAATTGCTTGCCACATTGTAGTCTACAAAATATCACTACTAAAAACACTGATATTTAATCAGACACTTTAAAATAATGAATTACTATTAACAGTAACATCGATGGAATCTGTCTGCCACAGTTTTACAGAACCAGGTCTTCATCTCCATATTGCTGGTTATTTTTAAAATTTAAACTACGCTTTAAGAAAATAAAGAATAAAATAAACAATTTAAAATATTACCTAAAATCTGATCCAACTCTCTTCCCATTTTCTGGTTCTCCTGGATCTGGGCATAAATTGGGAGCTGTTTTAATACCACCCTCGTTTACTGTAAAAACAGGAAAAAAACACGCTATTAGAAAATTAGGGATAACATTAATTTAAAAATTTACATAAAATATATCCTTGTATATTTTTATTATAATCATTAGTTTATACACAGTTAAAATATAATTTTGCTACCTAAAAATGAAGACAAAACACTTTTTCTATTTGTGGACTATAGGAAAATAAGTTGGATGTTCACATGAAATTGAGTGCTATTCTATTAACACATAAACAGGTAACGCCTTATTTTATTAGTATATAAACTATGAAATCTTGAGAAAGGTGTTCCCAGGGTATCAGTACCACAGTTTCTATTAATTACTAGCAGTACAGAAGTCATCAACAGTTACAACAGTGTCATTTGGGCACCTGTTATTTTTAAGTTGCAGAAGAAAAATAAGACCCTATGGAAATAGTTTTAAATTATTAGCACTTCTCATCTAGTATATAGTAGATCATCTTGGGGTCTGCCACTGTCAAAGGAAAACTATGTTGCAAATGACCAACATTCCATTGAATTATGATATAATACTGAAAAGCAAAATAATGACTTTACCATCAAACAATTTCCGTAACAATGTTTTGATTAGCCATTGTACATGTTTTCCACAATTTTTTCAGAATACACAGTTGATGAAAGATTAATTTTTTCCATGAATGTGAGCACAGTGGAAAACGAAATCCTCAAGGTCAATTTTTTTTAGTGGGAAGATTATTAAACCAGATAGTTTTGAAATATCCGAGTGCTATTGTTTCATAACCTCAATGTAACAGTGAACTGGAGAATAATTCTATTTTGCTCCTCATCAACTCATCTACTCTTAAGAAACAAATATACCTGAGAGGAGACTGTAGAGGATGAAATAAATAAATATTGCAATGGTTCGTGTCCAACACTGTGGATTAGAATCACTTGTGGAGTTTTCCTTAAAGAGCAAAGAGGCCTACTTCTACCACAGATATTCTAATGCAATTATGCTAGGGTGGGACACGGGACATCAGGGTTTTTAAAAAACTATGTTTGTTTTGTTTGTTAATAATCCTAAGGTTATTCTAATGTAAATCAACATTGATAACCACTGTATCCCAGCATCATTTAGTTCAGATTGGTCGATATTTATCACATAGCAACAAAACTACCAGCGGATGGCCCAGGAGGCATGGCTCTGGTAAAGTTGTCATATTTTCATTTGGACATGAAACTTTGCATTTATGCCCCTCATTCTATAAAAACAACTTTCCTAAGTATTGCCAGCAATACTTTAATTGCTAACTTTATTACATATTCACCGATCCGTACAAAACAAGTGACAACTTTTCTTCTTTGGTCTGCCGACTTGCTATTTAATTCCTCTTTACCATTCTGTTTTATGTGGGCTTGTTTGTACCTTGGGCACTCTCTTCCTTTGGCTGTTATGACACAGAGTGGACAAATTCAAAGGCACTGACCCACAGTTCTACTTATTTTATATTTCCCTCAAGTCTTGAAAAATCACATCTTTGCTAATAACTTTCCATCTATGTTTTTGTCAGCTTTTGTTAAGCTCCTTTCTTCTTCCTTTAATGAACTACTAGATAATCCCACCAAGTTTCCCAGTGTTATTGCATTGGGAAGCTTAGATATAACCTCACTACTGATGCTTTTTGACTCTTTTATCATTCACCTCCAATCCATCTTGAGAACAAAAGGAGAACTAAACTTCCTCAAACACTATTTTTACTACTGTTCAAATCTCATACAATTCTAGATTTATAGTATAACAATTATCTTTTCTACTAGCATTTATAGTATAACAATTATCTTTTTTCCTAGCCACCAAGATACACTTATTACTGAAGTCTGCAGGATTCTTCATCTTTCTGCATTTTTATGCACTGCCATGCTCATTCCAGGCTTGCTTTATTTTCTCCATGCTTCCAGGGTTTCTCTTTCTTCCCCTTTAGCTGTCAAAATCCCACCTAATTTTCAAGACCCAGCTCAAGTTCCACTTTTTGTAAAATATGATCTCTCATTTTCCCAGGTTATTCAAATCTCTCTTTTTACAGAAAATGGACAGTTTTATATTTAATTTTTAAATTAGTTTGTGTTATAAATTAATAGTTGCACATTCCTTGCTCATATATACAAAGAGATATAATTGATAAAGGGACAACTTATAAATATTTTAATATGCCCACATGCATAGATAGGGGTTAATGATTTCTTAGCAAATATGTCCTAGTTGTTTGAGAAACAACAATATCTGGTATACTGTTTTCAATGAATTGGGTATTTACTATGGGAAGCACTTTTTTACTATTTTAAATAGGTTTTTAAAAATAAAAATATTGTGGTGAATGTTATTAAAATGTGGCTTTTTTTACATAGGAGACAGATAAGGAACAATGGCATGACCTAGGCTTACCTACTTTATTATAATCTATACCACAGATTAAAGGTGGTCTTTCAATATATTAGTAAACGAAAATAATAAAATTTCATTTTTTTCCATTTTATCAGAGCTTCAAAAATCAAGCTAAGGTTAATATGAATTTCAATAATAGCATACACTTATGTAGTACTATGTGTCAGGAACTATTCTACATCCTTAACATGCACCCATTTATAATCTTCACAACAATCTTAAAGTAGCTATTATTATTACACATTTCCTATAGGTGAGAAGACTGAGGACTAGAGAGGTTAAAAAGTGCTTCCAAAGTCATATTGCTTGTTAGTGCCTTCCTTAGTCTAGGTTTAAACCCTGGGCAACCTGGTTCAAGAAATTCTACTCTTAACCCCTGAGCCTTACATCCTGTCCAGAAATCTCAGCCAGGAAAAAGAACATCACTAGTTAATTCTCTTTTCCAAACATTTTGTCTTAAAATACAGAGCACATTCACAATTTCCACCATTTTCATTTACTTAATCCCAGTTCTTACAATTCTAATTGCAATATTACTTTCGTCTATTTGTACATGTCCTTTAAACCACTGCTTATGGACATCTACAAGAGAGGAAAGACCTCCCAAGTTGAAATGGAAAGATAACAGGATAGTATCTATATACGTGCACTTAATGTTCCTTAATTGAAAACATTTAAAATAAAAATAAAGAACAGAGTGCATATAATCTCTTATTTTTCTAATGTTCAGATATAGCATAACTGCCCACAGCAAGTGATGTCAAGACATACAAATGAAGTTAGTATTCATTCAATCAGCTGCTCTCACTCCATAGCATCATTCAAGCAAGTGGCTAGATTTATCACTTTTATTTTTAAAAATTTGAATTTAACTTACAGAGTGGTAAGAACAGGAGTACTCTATAAAGTTTAATTGCCTGGACAAGATGCTGCCTCTTGAATACCGTTTTTGCTCTAATATTTCAGGATATTTTATCATCATCATCATTATCATTTACTCATTCACTATTAGTCATTTTCCCCGCGTATCTGTGGGAAAAAGAGAGAAGGGCAGTAGGTGTTGGATTTAAAAAATTAAATGAATTGTCCTTTCTTACGTCATTGAGGTGCAGTATCTTTATTACGTGTGTCTGTCAAATATGTTGCCATAACCTTAATAAATTTACCATATTTTTGTGTGTTCCAGCTTAAATACACTAGCTATATAAATACCCAACATCAAAATATAATTTTGTTATTATTAGCAAGTTTTCTGAGGCTTCTAGCTTTACACAGCATATAATCTATTCTAAAAATAAAAATAAGTAGATTCTGACCAAAAGTCACATCCCTGTTACCTCATCCAGCTACCTTTCTTTGATTTTTTAATAGTGCATTAAAAAATTTATTCCACCTTATAAAATAAAACACTTCTGGTCTTGAATTCAAACATCATGGATGTTGACAGAATGTTACTTTATACTAACTTTATATTCTTCACAGGGTTGCCTTGTTTGTTTTGCTTCCCAATAAAACGCTGGAATCTTGCAGGCTGAGATTGTATTTTACTCACTCTTTTACCTGCTTAGTTTAGCACGGTGCTCCCATGGAGATGTAGCTCAAACGGAATTGTGAAATGAATGGATAATAATGAATGAATGAAAGTATGAATTTGAAGAAGATGAAATAAAAAGTACATAATGGGAGGCTCATTTTTTAAATAATTCCATCTTTATATTCAAGGAGATTCTAGTAGAAAAGTTGGCAAGTTTACTAGTTCACTAAATGCAACATTTTAAATATAAAACATTCCTTTTATTTTTAAAATAAAAAAACCTATTTTTTTTTCCTTTCTTGGAAAACTTATGCCTTTACATAGAATAAGGTGGGATGAACACAGGCTATTTAGAATTCAGGGATGAAAGTTGGAAAATTAATCTGAATTAGCCATTTAAACAATCAAACGCTCTCCATGGACACTACTGCAACATCCTGAATCTCTTATTAACGTTTCTTAGCTAAACTGTAAAATTGCTGTTGCAGGAAGACATGCTTTAGCAATGTGTGTGCTTTATATCATCTATGCTTGCGTTAATTTCTGGCAATTCTGATAATAGTATTGATCGTTTTTTCAAAGAAGATGAGCTGCGTTTATTTCTTTACATTTGAAAGGTGAATGTGAGATAACAATTGTCTCCTTTTAAAACTGGGTCTGTGTTAAATTATATCAAATAGATAAAAACTGAATACTTACTTGGTAATAGGTATATAATATTGACATAATTAAAACAATGTAACCCTTTTCTATAAACAACCATAAAGAATATATTTTTGAAACTAGTGAATAAATACTTGAGAAAAAAATTGGAGGAAAATAAAGTTTTAAATACTTTTGCTTTATTATTCTTGACTATAAAAAATCGGCCAATATAATTTGCTTAGATTGAAGTGGGGATATTACATTCAAAAATAAAACAAGATCAAAAGTATTTTTATCTCTTACATAAAATATGAGTGCAAAATTTGTTTTAAAATTATGAAGTAAATTTACAGTTTTGCTTTATGGCTTTTATTGTCTCATTAATTTTTGTCCTGACAATTTTAAAGCAAACATAAAAGATTTAAAAACAAAATATTTGTATTGTAAAATGTCAGGTTTCCCTCTCCACACCCAGACACACTGTTGTCTAAATTTCTTTTTATTATTGAGCTTCATAACTCCTGTACATGAACAATGAAAATAACATATATTTGCACTAAGGCAATGTGCCAAGTATAGAGAGTTGCATGTATCTTAGTGCTATGGTAAATCTTAGACAGTTTTATATAAACAGACTGAATTTTCCTGGGCATCTGAAAGTTTGAAGCATGTACCATATGAAATATCATTTGAGTAGCCAAAATAAGAAAAGGGTGAAACAGTAGCAGCTTCTAATTCTACTTAGAATTCAAAAATAACTATATTAGACAAAATATTAGGAAAATAAAGGTAGTAACCCTAATGTTTAAGTCCGCAAATATTTTTATTTCTTGTTGACATGATGAAATATGATGTGTCCAAATAATTTCATATGGCTTTTTCTTTCTATTTTCTATAATAAGAAAAATGTCTTTAAAAATAAAATAACTAATCAAATTATTAATATATGAGAAACATACTGTAGCATTATTTATTTTCCATAAAAACTGTCATTATCAATTTGAAACTATGTTTTAACCAACAAAGTATAACAAGAAATTGTAATTTACAATTAAGTCCTTTGAAATTAACTGTTCAAGTGCTATCCAAACAGGTAAGTGTATTTGACCAACAATTTCCTATTGACAACTGCTGATTTTAGTTTAGTAGTCTCAGAATATACCAAAATGTAAGTATCACATTTTAAAATTAATTATTATACTTTAGAAGATTTGATAATATACATGGCCCAGGTTTGTTTCTTGATAATTGATGTAACTTCTCAATTTCTTTCATGTACTTTTTTATTCAAAATATTAGCATGTAATCCTTTCCTTACGTAGTTACGATAAAACAATTTTTGTTAAATAGTTATAAGCTCATCTCATCAGATGATTTGGAATTGACTAAAAATAACAATGCTAAACACATTCCTGTAAAATCTAATAACATATCATTTACAACAACTAAACTTACTTTCTATCAACATGCTATTTTAGAAGTCAGATGTATGTCATGAATGGCTTCTCTCAAAATTATTATATGTATGTGTGTGAGCAGTAAGGCAGGGGATTTCTACAAAGTGCTATTGACTTAATCTACAAAAATGAATAACTTGCATAAATTTATTCTATATTCATTTACGGTAATATATATAAATTTTCTAATTTAGTGATTCTTAATCTGAGATTCATGGATGAATTTCTGATGATCTATAAATCCCTGAATGTTGAGAAAAATTGTATATTGAGACAACACATAAACATATGTATTTCAAGCCATTTTGTGAGATTTTCAAAAGAAAGCAAAAATTAATTAACTTATAAAAGACTATTGATTTAAAGGGTTCAGATAAATTAACTCAAATTAAGAATACCTTTTTCCTCTAAATGAGAAGTTGCTATTAAAATTTTCCTCAGAGAAATAGTTGAAATTTAGATATGTTCACACCAAAATTCCTGTAAGAAACCACCAATTTGTGGAATTTGACTCACTTTTTTTATCTCACATCCTAGATTTATAAAACTAAAATATTAACAACACTCTAGATTAAAAGTTTATCACTGTTGATTTTTATATGCCAAAACAATCTGAGTTTGGGAGCTTTCTGTATCAATCCATTAACTCAGAGCTCATTTAAATACAAGAAAATACTGAATAATAATCATGCATGTTATATAGGTATTAATGCAGTTAATTTGGTAAATACACGAACGTATTTAATAAAACACGCACAACCAACACAGAAACAACAAACTTCACTCTTGCACCAGAGAAAGTAACAAAAAAGGAGTACACTCACAGACAGAAAACTTGCTGCTGCTGTCTTTCCCTGGAAACCATTTAAACCTCTAGATTTAAAATCTATAGCTTTTTTCACTAGTTAAGAAAACAAACAAAAACATGTATCAGAATATACAATTTTAAAATGAAATTCAAGTTAACAAATTTTGTTAGCATGGAATTATGCAACTTAAAAAAACTGCTTTCCTCTTGTTTGTTATGCCTGGGAAGATTGGAGACTGACGAAGATTAGGCTTGGGGTGGATTAATGATTGTGCACTGAGCACTGACTCCCCTATACAGAATTTTATTGTTGTTAACAACCATTTGATCAATAAATATGAGAGATGCCCTCACACACACACACAAAAAAGTACACACTTCCAATGGTAAAATAAATAAGTAACTGGGATGTAATATATAGCATAAGGAATATAGTCAAGATATTGTAACAGCTTGGTATGGTGATAGCTGGTACCTAGAATTGTCATGTATATAAATGTTGAATCACTATGTTGTACACCTGAAACTAATGTAATGTAATACTGTGTGTCAACTACCCTTCAATAAAAAATAACTATCTACAAAAAATAAAAATAAAAAAAAATAAACTGATGGTTAAAAAATGCAGATTTAGGTAAAAATTACTCTTACAGAAGTTTGAGAATGACAAAGGAGAGGAATATCATGGACACCCAAAAACTTAGGTTATACATTTGCACCATAATTTTGTTCTTATCGTTAATTAACAATTAACATGGTAGATATTTCTGCGTTCTTCTTCTAAGTGGAGAAATATTGAAGTCCTAATAATGTGGCCTGAGAACAATGTTACAAATTTCTAGTATGAATAGCAACAGCAACAAAAAAGTAAAAATAGATGTCAGAAAGTAAAAAAAAAAAACAAAAAAAACCCTGCTTTCTTAAGCCTGATATAGGGTACCCAGAAGAAAACAAATGAAAATGCAATATAATATAAGTAGTAAAGCACCAAACAGTAAAGAAGGATTTTAAGTGTTCTTAAAGGGAGATCATGGGCGCGCGCGTGTGTGTGTGTGTGTGTCTGTGTGCGCGTGTGTGTATGTGTGTGTCTGTGTGCGCGTGTGTGCATGTGTGTGTGTAGATATTTTAAATACTATCCAAGTTTTTTATATAAGAGCAAAATATTAACCTTTTATCATAAACAACTTGAATTTATCAAATTTTAATGGAATAAATTAAGGGAGACAAATAAAAATACCGAGACGTGGTAAAAATGGATGATGTCAGTACATACTGTATAAAAATATTCATGAAAGTGAATTACATTTTGCATTTTGAAGCAATGCAATTCACTTTAGGGTTCATCTATAATATCTTGCAACTGTATTTGGAATTATGATTTCAAAACTCAATATATTTTATTGTGCACTAAATTAAAACAGATATGACTGGATTTGCCTAGATCATGTAAATTCCATGAAATAACTTAAAACATTTAAAAACCTTTTAAAAATTATTTTAGATCAAAGAAAAGTATTATTTCTTTTTAAGTATAAATTATTTGATTAACTACAGTCATTACAGAATTTTTAAGAGAAACAGTAGTTCAAAGGAGTACTTTAAATTTTTGATGACACCAAGTGAAATAAAGAAAATCTATTTAATTAAAAACTCACTCCTTAAGAAAGGTTATGGAATCTAATATAATGAGAATAAAGTGTTTCTTTAGTAAGCCAATATGAACAAGAATGCTAATTAATTCTTGTATATATATGTGTGTGTGTATATTCTTGCATGCATGTGTATTTTTATATATACATTATGTATAAAACTTTCTCAATTATAACTTAAAATCTTTTTCATATTGCTTTTTATGAAATTTATAGGAAGAAATGAGTCTGAAACAGTAGGCAATTAGGCTTTGTTCATGCTAGGAGTTTGAAAAAGACAAACTGGATTTTGTTAGGTAACTTAAAATGATAATTTAACTGACATAATTTAGGCACTTTGGCCAATTTGTTCAAATTATGAGTTTTTTATTGGGTTTGAAAACATTTCAACGTGATTTTTTTTCTTGTTAATAACTTCAAAAGTAGAAAGGTAGAGACAGGGCCTGATGGTTTGTTGGAATATGCAGTTATGAGCCCCCTATACACACATACTACAAGAGGAAAGTGATCACTGGAGTAAGATTTCAGAGACGTTATTCTTAGCAATTATTAATTGTGTGATTTTGGACAAGAATCTGCCTTTTTACCTCAGTCTCTCCTCTTGAGATAAGGAACTAGGACAAGATGACTTTTCAGTCTCTTCACAGTCCTGAGATTCTTTATCAGTCACCCTTTATTTACAGTTAAAGAATGGCCACATCTCTCTAAAGTTATGCTTTTTGTTTTAATTCTCTTCCACACCCACACCCCCATGGTAAGCTAACGTATAGGTCTACTGGAGTATTCAAGTGCTCTAAATTTAATTTTCCACTTGTGAATTTTCCTACTGTCTTAAAATTCTTTTTAACAAAAATTTTCATTTTGCATTTTGAAGTATAATTCTGGATTCTCCCAAGCTAAACATGAATTATAAGAATTCTGCCTTTACTTCTCTCTGCACTCTAAGATTCAACATTAAATATTATAAATAGGTCAGAAGATTTCACGGGAGTTTTAACATATCTGGAATTTTTAAAGAATAAAGAAAAACCAATGAAAAGATCTAAACCAAGGAGAAAATTAAAGAAGAAAAGTCTAGAGGATCACTTTGTGTTACTAGGAATAAAGGATGTGTTTATAACCAATGTGTTACAAGGAATAAAACTACAACACTGAAAACTACAAATGAGCTGTGTGTTTGTGTGTGTGTAAACTGAATTATTTTGGGGGGTGGCGTAGTCAGGGGTAATACCTAGCTAATAAAGTGTCAACGCAGACCAAGAGGCTTTAAATAGTTTCCTGGTCCTAATAGAAACTATCCTTATTTTTGTTTTTCTTAAGCATCTGTTTGTCAATTTCAATTGAAGATAAAAGATCTATATTTTCAGCATAGAAAGTGTATTAATTGCAATACAGATGCAGAAGATGGAAGGCCAGGAAAATAGCCATTTTAGGAGATAAGAAAGAGTGAATAGAAAATAATATAAATTCACAAAACCTTTAAAATATGTGAACTAGTAAACAGACATTTTAGGTGTTTATGTTATTTCAGTAGGAGGAACCCCTACTGTATATCTCTTTATGAAAAATTGGAAGGACACATATTCCAAGTACCAATTGCAAGACCCTGTTCTACATTATGTACCAGTGAAATTTTCAATTTCAAGTATCTGTCATAAAAATATAAATTTATGTATTATACAACGTATGCATTAAATATCAACATCTACCAAGCAATGAGAACTTCTAGTAACCATACTTAGTTTACAACATTAAACTGACCTTTTAATCAGGTGTATTTCAGTATTACGCCTGTAAACTTAATTTTATCCTAGAGATAAGTGAAAATATGCTATGGTTTCTCATATAGATAAAGAAAATGTTAAAAGACTGTATGTCGTTAGTATCAGTTACTTCCACTGTACTGTGAGCTCCTCAAAGTCAGGAATAGTACTTTACTCATGTGGTACTTGTATGAGTTTACAACTGAAAGAATCAGGGCAGTATTTAAATTCTGGCTCACTTAACTAAAGGCATTTTGTTGGGATGATTTCCCTTATTAATCTTGAAATTAGAAGGGAGGAAGTGATAAAAGTGAATGCTCAAGAAGAAGCACTTTCATGTGTAAATTTACTTTTACATACATAAAAACTATGTGTTAATAAATTTTCAATAAATTTCATTAAGTACATGACATGTAGACATTATGCACAAAGATTGCCTAGGTTTTTTCCTGCTTTTCACATGCTAAACGTTTTTTTGTATTTATTTACTGTTTTGCTTTGACACACGCTTTTTATTTTTTAGCATAATGGAAATATTTCATAATATGGGAAAGGTCTAGCAGAAAGGAGTAGAGTAATCCAAACAATCAAATTAATTTTTATTGAATGGTGATCCCTGGATTCCAAAAAACAAAATTTGTTTTTGTAATCTTGGTTTAATTTTAAGCACATGTAGGGGATGGTCACTGTAGTATTTTCCAGATTATTCTTCTGTTATCTCCAAAATACATTTGAATTAAAAACGCATTTAAGAAATTATTTTAAAATGATGGTCACTGAGGTTACTTAAGCAGGAATACAGAGAAACTGAGGCAGAGAGAGATAAAAGGATCTCCAGGAATGAAAGAATATTAATATAACTGTCTGGCCAATCCAAATGGAACTACATTTGCATTATACGGTTACTAGAAGAAATAGAGAGAGAAAAAGAGATAGGAAATGTCTGTGCAGCTGAGGAGGCAAACAGTGAAACGGTGGCATCTTACTACACCGATGGACAGTGGACTGCAATAGGTAAGGGAGGGTCCCGATAATATGGGTGAATGTAGTAATCACATTGTTTCTTCATGTGAAACCTTCATAAGAGTGCATATCAATAGTACCTTAACTAAAAATTTAAAAAAATTTATAGAAAAGCAAAAGGGAATGAACAAAGACACTGTTGACTATGTGGTAAATGCTTTGAACGACTACATGAAATAACAATGCCTCATGGGTGGGATTTAAGATATTTTTGTTACAACAAAAATACGAGAAAATAATAGCATATAAATGGGGAAGAGAATGATCAAAGTTTAAGAACGCTTTGTTTTTGTGAAGTAAGTTAAAGCATCACGATAACCTGAGATATTGTTGAGAATGCATGTTAAAATATCTATGATGCTGAATGGAGCTGGAGGGTATTATGCTCAGTGAAATAAGCCAGGCTGAGAACGACAAGTATCTCTGTGATTTCACTCATCTGTGGAGTATGAGAACAAAGGACAAACTGAAGGAACAGGACAGCAGTAGTCTCACGGAACCCAAGAATGGACTATAGCAGTTACCAAAGAGCAAGGGGCTTGGGAACATGGGTGCAAAGGGAGAGAAAAGGGGGGGAAAGGGGGCAATACAATAGCATACATAATATGGCCAGGGATGGGGGCACGGGGAGGGCAGGATACCTCACAGAAGACAAGTATTGATTCTACAGCATATGACTGGGCTGAAAAACAGTGACTCTTATTGGGGTATGTGGTGGGGACTTGATGATGGGGGGTCTAGTAACCATAATGTTGCTCATGTAGTTGTACATTAATCATACCAAAATAAAAAACTGAAAAAACAAAAAATAAAAATATCTATGGTGACCTCTTAAAAAATAGATATACTGAATAGAACTTTCAAACTGAGACATGGAGAAGAGTGGAATGAGGAAAAAGGAAAAGAACATTAATCTGAAAGAAAAGAATTTTTTTCAAATAATATGACATAATAAGCACAAAATTATGTGATTAAAAATAAATCCAGTTAAGTTGGTAATGAGTACAAGAAATTAAATAAATGCATAACATAAAGAGAAAGGTTGTCAGACAAGGGAACAAAAACAAACTTCAGCTCTGTATTGTTTGCAAGGGATACAAGAAAAGTTAAAGGGCAAAGAACTACTACTTCATGCCCACAAAGATAGTTAAGAAAGTTTAGGAAAACATCAGGAACAGAAAAAATAATTGTTGATAAGGATGTGGAGAATTCAGAACCCTCATACATTTCTGGTGGGAATGTAAAATGGGAGAGCGTCTTTGGAAAACAATTTGGCAGTTACTCATAAAGTTAGATATAGCATACCATTCATTATGACCCAGAAATTCCATTACTACCTAGATTTGAAAACACTTATAGAAAAATGCGTACAGTGTGTTCATAGAAGCATTATTTATAACAGCCAAAAGTGAAAACAACCGCATCAACTGATGAAGGGATACATCACAAAGATGATATATCCATACCGTGAAATATTGTTCAGTCATAAATAGGAATGAAGTATTGATACATCCTACAACATGGATAAACATTGAAAGCATTATAAGTGAAAGAAGAAGACACAGAAGGTCACATATTGTATAATTTCTTTATATTAAATGTCTAGAAGAGATAAATACATAGAGACAGAAAATAGATTTAATTTCTTCCCTTCTATTTTTCATCGTCTAGCGGTCGCGGACAGTAGGGGGCGGGGCTGCGCCGGGCGCCTCGTGCCCATTGGCCAGGAGGGCCGTCAGTCGATGGCGGGCAGCCATTGGGCGCAGATCGCTTAAGTCCGGCGGCTGCGTAGTAGCTGTAGGCGCCGCCGCCGCCTTATCCCCCAGTCGGTAGTGTCGCGAGCGCCGCCGGGAAAGGCAGCTTCCGCCGTTCAGTCCGTACTTCGGTCCGGTCAGGAGTGGCCCGCACCGTCCAGTCCACGCAGCACATGCGGAGGATCCCGCGCCGCCCTGCTCGGCTGCGCCGTCCTCCCGGCGCGCATGCGTGGGCGGTACCGACCTCGTCCCCCAGCCTCGGATCCCCGCCTCGCCCCTCCGCCGCTCTCCCGTGGCGGCCTGAGGGCGGCGATCGGCTCGGACTTGAGCCGCTGGCCCGGCCAGACTTAGGAGAGCTCAGCCAAGAAGCGTCTCCCGCTGCGACAGACCTGTGGTGGAGGGTCGAGAGCGGGCCCTGCTTCAGGGTGAAGGCGACAGCGACGGCTCTACGGGCTTTAAGGTACGTGGCTGCGGGGCGCGGCAGGACCCTGACGTGGCGCGGTAACCCCTGCCTCCCTTAGGCGCGGAGCTGAACGACTGGGCGCTCTTGCGAGTGGCTCGGTGTGCAGCGCGTGGCCCGCGGGTTCGGGAAGCGGCCTACGCGGGTTGTGGGCTCGCGGGTTCCGGCCAGGGTCCAGGAGTTGACACACTCCGCAGGAGGAGCCGCCCGGGAAGGGAGGGAGCGGAGCAGATGCGCCCGGGGCAGACGTGCATGCGGCTGGTGAAGTTCTCCGTGGCATTTGGGGAGGAGCTCACCGGAGCCGCTGCTCTTCTGTCCGGTCGGGTGGTGAGGGTGGCTACTCTCCACCCCGCGCCTCGCTTTGGCCTGGCCCAGTGCCGCGACGCCAACCCGCTCCTGCCGCCTGGGCCCGAGACGCAGGTGGAGGGGCCGCGCCGAGCTGCGCAGAAGGGGAGGCCGGTGGGCGGTTTGCCGTATGTGGATTTTCTCGGCGGGGGCCTCGAGGGTGAGGGCGGGCGAGCTGAGGTTCAAGTGTGACCCGGGGCGGGGCGGCGGGCGAGGGGCCGCCTGGAGGCAGCGCCTTCATAATTAAAATTTTTCGTGAGGTACCTCCCGTATTTTTTATTTGGGAATCAAGTTTCTTTACTTGGTATGGGAACTGACAGTGCATTTTCTTGTATTTAGAAATTCATATCTTACCGTCATTTCGGTTCGTTGTCTGCCACAGGGATTCTGAGAAAGGGACCGTGGGTGTAGTCAGAGTAGGGTGAGGGCCTCTGGAAAAAGACCCTTACCAAAACTCCGAATTAAACAATTCAGCAAAGTCAGAGTGACATTAATTCTCTCAAGTAAAATACCAAACTAGGAGTAGAAGCATTCTTCCGTGAAGATTAGTTAAAACTAAAAAGCCAGGAGTAGCCTGGCCTGGAATGTTCGAACATTTCCCAGATAAGAAAGTACCTCAGCATGGCCCAAGTCTGCACTGTGTCAATTAAATGAGGCTATTCTAAAATTTACTTTAGCCTGAGAAAAGGCCTAGTTTATCTTTAACTTTGCCCAGATGCTGCTTTTGCTCCTTCAGCCCCCTAGGCAAGTAATATATAACCTGGGCGATTAATATGTCAAGTAAACCCAGTCACAAACAACATAGTAAAAGGCAGGAAGCATCCCATCTTAAAGATAAGATTGCATTTGAACATCCAGGATGTTAACAGGTAGGATTCTTTTTTTGATTCATTAAGGTGTTATTAATACACACGCTTATGAAGGTTTCACATGAAAAAAAAATGTGGTTACTACATTCACCCATGTTATCGGGTCCCCGTCTTAGCTACTGCAGTCACTGTCCATCAGTGTAGTAAGATGCCATAGACTCTCTATTTGCCAAGAAGTAAGATCCTTATCTTACTCTTTTTTTTATTACTTATTTTCTTTCCTTCTTTATTTTTAATTTTGATATCGTCAGTGTACAATTACTTGAACATTATGGGTACTAGACTACCCCTATTATCAAGTTCCCCCCACATACCCCATTACAGTCACTGTCCATCAGCATACTAAGAAACTGTAGAATCATTACTTGTATATACTGCCTTTCACCAGTCCACTCCGCACTTCATTATGTGTGCTAATTGTAATGCCCTATTTTCCCCCTTTTCCCTCCCTTCCCAGCCATCCTCACCAGTCCCTTTCCCTTTGGAAATTATTTGATAATGTAGGCCGGAACCACTGATGTCTGCTAAGATGATGAAGCGTGCCGTGGATGGGCAGTGCCACACTCTGGGGGTGGGCTTTGCAAGAGCAGCACTGTTGCCTGGAGATTCCATGACATCACAGTGGTGCATGTTTCCTAGGGACAGAATGTGTATGGTGAGAGGTGCAGGTACACACTTAAGAGCCTGCTGCCCTAGCCGGGGGTGTGATTTCGGTGAGGTGGGCGCTGACCACCTTGACAGCATCAGGGAAAATGGAAACCAGATCCAAGGTACTGTGTGTTTCTTTTTATTTTTGAGTCAGTACTAAAGAGTTACATGAGCAACATTATGGTTACTAGACACACCCCATTATCAAGACCCCCCACATACCCCATTACAGTGACAGTCCATCAGTATAGTAAGATGCTGTAGAATCATTACTTGTCTTCTCTGTATATACTGCCTTTCCCCTGTCCCATCCCCGCTACATTATGTGTGCTAAACGTAACGCCCCATTTTCCCCTTCATCCCTCCATTCCCTCCCATCCTCCCCAGTCCCTTTCCCTTTGGTAAATGTTTGGCCATTCTCGGTTGGGTTCTGTGAGGATGCTGCTGTGTTGCTCCTTCAGTTTTTTCTTTGTTCTTATACTCCCCAGATGAGTGAAATCATTTGATACTTGTCTTTTTCTGCCTGACTTATTTCACTGAGTATAATACCCTGTAGCTGCAACCATGTTGTTGTAAATGATAGGATTTGTTTTCTCCTTTTGGCTGAATCATATTCCACTGTGTATATGTAGCACTCTTCTTCATCCATTCATTTACTGATGGACATTTAGCTTGGCTATTGTGAATAGTGCTGTGATAAACATACGGGTGCATATGTCTTTGAAACTGGGTCACCACATTACTTATATATATATATTTATTTATTTATTTTTAGCTTATTTATTTATTTATTTATTTTCGTGTCGATCTACAATTACATGAGTAAAAGTATGTTTACTAGACTCCCCCATCACCTAGTTGCCCCGAAATATCCCTTTGCAGTCATTGTCCATCAACATAGTAAGATGCTGTAGAATCACTACTTGTCTCTTCTGTGTTGTAAAGCCCTCCCCGTGCCAAACCCACATTACACATGCTAATAACAATGCCTTCTTTCTCCCCAACCCTTATCGCTACATTCCAACCCATCCACACCAGTCCGTATCCCTTTTGTAAGTATTAGTCCATTCTTGGGTTCTGTGAGACTGCTGCTGTTTTCCTCCTTCAGGTCTTTCTCTGTTCTTATACTCCCCAGATGACTGCAATCATTAGATACCTGTCTTTCTCCGCCTGCCTTATTTCACTGAGTATATTACCCTCTAGCTCCATCCTTGCTGTTGGAAATGGTACGATTCGTTTTCTCCTTATGGCTGAGTAATATTCCACTGTGTACATGTACAACATCTTCTTTGTCTATTCATCTCCTTGTAGACACTTAGCTTGGCTATTGTGAATAGTGCTGTGATAAACATACGGGGGCATAGTTCTTTTCCAAACAGGGTTGCTGCAGTCATTTTTTGAAATTATATATTTATTTACATATTGGTATCACTAGTTTTTTTCCTATTTTTACTTATTTATGTATATTTTGGTATCATTAATCTAGTATTCCACGAAGAACATTATGGTTAGTAGAGTCCCCCCATGACCAAGTTCCCCCCAGATACCCCATTGCACTCACTATCCATCAGCGTGGTAAGATGCTGTGGAATGACTACTAGTCTTCTCTGTGTTGCACACCCTTCCGTGTGTCCCACCACCGCATTATACATGCTAAAAAATGCCCCCTTTCTTTCCCCTTCCCTTATCCCTCCATTCCCACCCAACCACTCCAGTTCCTTTCCCTTTAGTTACTGTTAGTCCATTATTGGATTCTGTGAGACTGCTGCCCTTTTGCTCCTTCAGTTTTTTCTTTGTCGTTGTATTCCACAGATGAGAGAAATCTGTTATATATATATATATATATATATATATATATATATATATATGTATATGTAGGCCAGAACCACTAATCTTTGCTAAGATGATGCAGCTTCCCATGGTTGGGCAGTGCCCACCATCTGCGGGTGGACTTTGCAAGAGCAGCACTGTTCCCTGGAGATTCTATGACATCACAGTGGTCCCTCTTTCCCAGGGAGAGGGTGTGTATGGGGATTGTAGCAGGTTCCCACTTCAGAGCTTGGTGCCCTAGTCTTGGGAATGATTTTGGTGAGGTGTGTGCTGACCACCTTGACAGCATCAGGAATATAGAAACCATATCCAAGGTACTGTGTGTTTCTTTCAATTTTGGTGTCAGTACTAAACAGTTACATGAGGAACATTATGGTTACTAGACTCCCCCCATTATCAAGTCCCCACCACGTAGCCCATAAGAGTCACTGTCCTTCAGTCTAGTAACATGTTGTCGAATCACTACTGGTCTTTGTGTTATACTGCCTACTGCATACTCCCCTCCCTGCCCACATTATGTGTGCTACTCCAATGCTCAGTTTTCCCTCCTACCCTCCCTTACCACCCATCCTCCACAGTCACTTTCCCTTTGGTAACCATTACTCCATTCTTAGGTTTGGCGAGGCTGCTTCTGTCTTGTCCTTCAGTTTTGTCTTTGTTCTAAGACTCCACAGGAGAATGAAATCATTTGATGCATTTCTGTCTCTGTCTGGTTATCTCACTGAGCATAACACACTCATCCTTCTCTGCCTGGCTTATTTTACTGAGCATAGTACTTTCTAGCACCATCCATCTTCTTATAGCTGAATAATATTCTATTGTGTATATGTACCACATCTTGTTTATCTGTTCATCTCCTGACGGAGATTTAAGTTGTCGATTGTGAATAGTGCTGTGATAAACAAAGGGTTGTCTCTTTTTCAAACTGAGTTGCCGCATTCTATTTTTTTCCTTGTTTATTTATTTGCTTATTTACTTATTTTCTATATTGTTATTTGTACATACAAATATATATGTATATTTTTGGGGTCATTAATCTACTTTTACATGAAGACATTATGCTTACTAGACTCCTCCTTCACCAAGTTGCCCCCACATATCCCACTGCAGTCACTGTCCATCAAAGGAGTAAGAGGCTGTACAATCACTACTTGTCTCTGCCGGGTTGTACAGCCCTCCCAGTGCCAAACACAGATTATACATGCTAATCATGATGCCTGCTTTCTCCCATACTGTTATCCCTACATTCCAACCCATCCACTCCAGTCTGTTTCCGGGTTGTAACTATTAGTACATTCTTGGGTATTGTCAGTCTGCTACTGTTTGCTCCTTCAGTTATTTTTTGTTTTTATACTCCCCAGATAAGTGAAATCATTAGATACTTGTCTTTCTCTTCCTGGCTCATTACACTGAGCATAATACTCTCTAGCTCCATCCATGGTTTTAGAAATGGTAGTATTTATTTCCCTCTTATGGCTGAGTTATATTGTATTGTGCATATGTACCACATCTTGTTTTTTCTTTTCATCTCCTGTTGGACAGTAAACTTGGCTATTGTGAATAGTGCTGTGATAAACAAAGAGGTGCATATGTCTTTTTTAAACTGGGTTAACTCATACTATTTTCCTTCTTATTTACTTATGTATTGATGTATATATATATATGTATATGTGTGTGTGTGTGTATATATATATACATATATATATGTCTATATTTGGTGTCATTAATCTACTATTACAGGAGGAAAATTATGTTTACTAGATTCCCCCATCACCACGTTTCCCCCACATATTCCATTGCAGTCATCATCCATCAATGTAGTAATATGCTGTAGAATCACTACTTGTCTCGGTTGTGTTGAACTGCCCTCCCGGTGCCAAACACACATTATACATGGTAATCATAATGCCTGCTTCTTACCTCACTGTTAACCCTACAGTCCCACCCTTGCACGTCAGCCCGTTTCCCGTTTGTACTTTTAGTCCATTCTTGTATTCTCTGATTCTGCTGATGTTTTTGCCACTTCAGGTTTTTCTCTATTCCTGTACTCCCCAGATGAGTGAAATCATTTCATAGTTGTCTTTCTCCACCTGGCTTATTTCACTGAGTATTATACCCTCTGGCTCCATCCATGCTTTTGGAAATGGTAGGATTTGTTTTGTTCCTTTGGCTGAATAATATTCCGCTGTGTATATGTACCACATCTTCTTTACCTATTCATCTCCTTATCGGCACTTAGATTGGCTATTGTGAATAGAGCTGTGATAAACATAGGGGTTCATACATCTTTTCCAAACTGGGTTGCTGCTTTTTTTTTTTTTTACTTATATATTTTATATTTTGGTAGCATTGTTTTTCTATTTTTACTTGTTTATTTATATTTTGGTATCATTAATCTACTATTCCATGAAGAACATTATGGTAACTAGACTCTCCCCATCACCAAGTTCCCCCCAGATACCCCATTGCACTCACTGTCCATCAGCGTGGCAAGATGCTGTGGAATTACTACTATTCTTCTCTGTGTTGTGCAGCCTTCCCTGTGCCCCCCCCCCACATTATACATGCTAAACAATGCACCCTTCCATTCCCCTTCCCTTATCCTTCCATTCCCACCCTTCCACCCAAGTCCCTTTTCCTTTGGTTACTGTTACTCCATTCTTGGGTTTGGTAAGGCTGCTGCCGTTTTGCTCCTTCAGTTTTTTTCTTTGTTCTTGTAGTCCACAGATGAGAGATATCATTTTATATATATATATATGTGTGTGTGTGTGTGTGTGTGTGTGTGTGTATACACATATATGTATATGTAGGCCAGAACCACTAATGTTTGCTAGGATGCAGCAGCTTGCTACAGCTGGTCAGTGCCCACCTTCAGGGGTTGGACTTTGCAAGAACAGCACTGTTGCCTGGAGATTCCATGACATCACAGTGGTGCCTCTTTCCTAGGGACAGATTGTTTATAGTGATTGGAGCAGGTTTCCACTGCAGAGCCTGGTGCCCTGGCCAGGGTTATGATTTTGGTGAGGTGTGCGCTGACCCCCTAGACAGCATCAGGAATATGGAAACCATATCCAAGGTACTGTGTGTTTCTTTTAATTCTGGTGTCAGTACTAAACAGTTACATGAGGAACATTATGGTTACTAGACTCCCGCCATTATCAAGTCACCACCACATACCCCATGAGTGTCACTGTCTTTCAGCCCAGTAATATGCTGTAGAATCACTGCTGGTCTTTGTGTTATACTGCCATCCTTGTGCTCCCCTCCCCGCCCACATTATGTGTGCTACTCGTAGTGCCCAGTTTTCACCCTTATCCCGCCCTTCCCACCCATCGTCCACAGTCACTTTCCCTTTGGTAACCGGTAGTCCATTCTTGGGTTTGGTAAAGCTGCTTCTGTCTTGTTCCTTCAGGATTTTTTTGTACTAATACTCCACAGGAGAGTGAAATCATTTGATGCATTTCTCTCTCTGTCTGCCTAATCTCACTGAGCATAATACGCTCTAGCTTTTTCCATGTTGCTGTAAATGGGAGAATTTGTTTTCTTCTTATGGCTTAATAATATTCCATTGCATGTGTGTACCACATCTTCTTTATCCATTAGTCTAATTATGGACACATCGGTTCTTTCCATTTCTTTACTACGGAAAATAGTGCTGTGATAAATATAGGGAGGCATATGCTTTTTCAACTGGGCTGCTGCATTGTTTATTTATTTATTTGTTTTAGTATCTTTATGCTACAAATACATGACGAAAATTATGTTTACTAGACTCCCCATCACCAAGTTCCCCACACATACCTCATTGCAATCAACGTTCATCAGCGTAGTATGAAGCTGTTCAGTCACTACTTGTCTTCTCTGTGTTGTACAACCATCACCGTGCCACCCAACATTATACATGCTAATCATAATGCCCCCTTTCTTCCCACCCCTTATCTCTCCATTCCCGCCCATACACCCCAGTCCCTTTCCGTTTGGTAACTGTAAGTGAATTCCTGCGTTTTGTGAGCCTGCTACTGTTTTGCTCTTTCTGTATTTTCTCTGTTCTTATATGCCCCAGATGAAAGAAACCATTCGATACTCATCCTTCTCTGCCTGGCTTATTTTACTGAGCAAAATACTCTCTAGCTCCATCCATCTTCTTATGGCTGGATAATATTCTGTGGTGTATATGTACCACATCTTGTTTTTCTGTTCATCTCCTAATGGACACTTAACTTCTCTATTGTGAATAGTGCTGTGATAAACATAGGGGTGCTTATGTCTTTTTAAAGGTGGGGTGCCGCTTTCTATTTTTTTCCTCTTTATTTATTATTTATTGGTATATACAGAGATATGTATGTATGTATATATATATATATTTTTTGTTTGTTTGTTTTTGCTTTCATTTATCTACTATTACATGAGGAAAATTATGGTCACTAAACTCCCACCTTTTGCCCCCAAATACCCAAGTTGCCCCCAAATACCACATTGCCCTCACTGCCTTCAGCGTGGTAAGATGCTGTGGAAAGGCTACTAGGCTTTTCTGTGTTCTACAGTCTTCTCTTTGCTCCCCCCCCAAATTATACATGGTAAACAATGCCCCCTTCCTTACCCCTTTCCTTATCCCTTCATTCCCACCCATCCAACCCAGTCCCTTTCTGTTTGGTTACTGTTAGTCCATTCGTGGGTTCTGGGAGGCTGCTGCCGTTTTGCTCCTTCAGTTTTTTTTTTTTTTTTTTAGTACTCAGATCAGGGAAATCATTGATATGTGTATATATATATATATATATATATGTCTGTGTGAGTTACACACTCACACACATAAATATATATATATAGGCTAGAACCACTACTGTTTGCTAAGATGATGCAGCTTTACCACTTCGAAGAAATATGATACTCGGTAATTTGTATGAGGCACGAATTCTACTAAAGGGTTGTAATTAGGAAGGAAGAAGAAAAGCTATAGAAGTAGCAGACGGAAGAAAACATGGGAAGATTGATTATTTCTTTGACATATCTTCTTGTAGAGTAACATAAGCATGTATAGGTTATAAACTAATTAAATTGCACACACACATTAACATAATAGGAATACCTAACAAAAGCAGATGTACAATTACCAGCCATCTCCAGTGAAACCAAGAAAACCAGTTAGGCACCCTGGGCATTTGTGAAAACTTAGCAATGATATGATGGCTATTGTCTAACTAAATTTGAATAGTTTGAGAAAAATCAGACAAATTGAAACAACACATTCCTGGGAACTGTTCACATCCCATATGTTCTTTTAACAGTAGATAGTCTATAGTCGCAAGATTTTGGAGCACTGCAACTTGCACTTCTCCTAATTCTTGGTTGTGTTCCGACAGTATAGATCCAGTCAAATTTGTTGTTTTACTGTATGCCCAGGCCAGCTTAGATATCTCCTTCTTCATTCCAATGGCAAGTCCAGGAACTGGTGGGATGAATGCAGCTACAACTGCAACAGCACCAGGATCTTTGTTGAAATTTTTTGATGATCATCTTCTGGAATGACTCTTCCTGAGAATGTTGATGTTGGAAGTTCTTCTTCATATCGTATCTTAATTCGTTTTCTGGGTAGCCAAATTAGGCTTTGATCCTCTGTATAAACTCAAACAAACCCTTTGCCCACACTTTGACATGCCCTTTATACCATTGTGAAGAACTTATTGGAGATCACCACACAGGAACTGCTTTTTTTTTCATTAAGAGAAAGGAATATTATCAGATAAATGTATTTCCATAGCTGATCATCTGACACCCTTTAAATGATCAAAATTAAGGATATTTAAAGCATGCATTAATCACTGATTTACAGTTAGTTTTATCCTATCAGGAAGTAATCCTCCTTTATTTTGTTATCATTAATCTACAATTACATGAAGAATATCATGTTTACTAGGCTCTTCCCTATACCAGGACCCCCCACAAACTCCTTTACAGTCACTGTCCATCAACATAGCAAAATGTTGTAGAATCACTACCTGTCTTCTCTGTGTTGTACAGCCCTCCCCTTTCTCCCACCCCTCCCATTATGCATGCTAATCATAATAACACCCTTATTCTTCCCCCCCTATCCCTCCCTACCCACCCATCCTCCTCAGTTCCTTTCCCTTTGGTACCTGTTAGTCCATTCTTGGGTTCTGTGATTCTGCTGATGTTTTGTTCCTTCAGTTTTTCCTTTGTTCTTATACTCCACAGATGAGTGAAATCATTTGGTATTTCTCTTTCTCTGCTTGGCTTATTTCACGGAGCATAATGCCCTCTAGCTCCATCCATGTTGTTGCAAATGGTAGGAATTGTTTTCTTCTTATGGCTGAGTAATATTCCATTGTGTATATGTACCACTTCTTCTTTATCCATTCATCTACTGATGGACACTTAGGTTGCTTCCAATTCTTGGCTATTGTATATAGTGCTGCAATAAACATAGGGGTGCATCTGTCTTTTTCAAACTTGAGTGCTGCGTTCTTAGGGTAAATTCCTAGGAGTGGAATTCCTGGGTCAAATGGTAAGTCTATTTTGAGCATTTTGAGGAACCTCCATACTGCTTTCCACAATGGTTGAACTAATTTACATTCCCACCAGCAGTGTAGGAGGGTTCCCCTTTCTCCACAGCCTTGCCAGCATTTGTTGTTGTTTGTCTTTTCGATGGAAGCCATCCTTACTGGTGTGAGGTGATACCTCATTGTGGTTTTAAATTGCATTTCTCTGATAATTAGCAATGTGGAGCATCTTTTCATGTGTCTGTTGGCCACGTGTATTTCTTTTTTGGAGAACTGTCTGTTCAGTTCCTCTGCCCATTTTTAAATTGGATTATTTGTTTTTGTCTGTTGAGGTGGGTGAGCTCTTTATATATTTTGGACGTCAAGCCTTTATCAGATCTGTCATTTACAAATATATTCTCCCATACTGTAGGGATCCTTTTTGTTCTATTGATGGTGTCTTTTGCTGTACAGCAGCTTTTCAGCTTGATATAGTCCCACTTGTTCATATTTGCTGTTGTTTGCCCGGGGAGATATGTTCAAGAAGAGGTCACTCATGTTTATGTCTAAGAGGTTTTTGCCTATGTTTTTTTCTAAGAGTTTTATGGTTTCATGACTTACATTCAGGTCTTTGTTCCATTTTGAATTTACTTTTGTGTATGGGGTTAGACAATGGTCCAGTTTCATTCTCCTACATGTAGCTGTCCAGTTTTGCCAGCACCATCTGTTGAAGAGAGTGTCATTTCTCCATTGTATGTCCATGGGTCCTTTATCAAATATTAATTGACCATATATGTTTGGGTTAATGTCTGGAGTCTCTAATCTGTTCCACTGGTCTGTGGCTCTGTTCTTGTGCCAGTACCAAAGTGTCTTGATTACTATGGCTTTGTAGTAGAGCTTGAAGTTGGGGAGTGAGATCCCCCCTACTTTATTCTTCTTTCTCAGGATTGCTTTGGCTATTCGGGGTCTTTGGTGTTTCCATATGAATTTTTGAACTATTTGTTCCAGTTCGTTGAAGAATGTTGCTGGTAACTTGATAGGGATTGCATCAAATCTGTATATTGCTTTGGGAAGGATGGCCATTTTGACGATATTAATTCATCTTAGCCATGAGCATGGGATGACTTTCCATTTTTTACTGTCTCCTTTCATTTCTCTTAAGAGTGACCTGTAGTTTTCAGGGTATAGGTCTTTCACTTCTTTGGTTAGGTTTATTCCTAGGTATTTTATTTTTTTGATGCAATTGTGAATGGAATTGTTTTCCTGATTTCTCTTTCTATTGGTTCATTGTTAGTATATAGGAAAGCCACAGATTTCTGTGTGATAATTTTGTATCCTGCAACTTTGCTGTATTCCGATATCAGTTCTAGTAGTTTGGGAGTGGAGTCTTTAGGGGTTTTTATGTACAGTGTCATGTCATCTGCAAATAGTGACAGTTTAACTTCTTCTTTACCAATCTGGATTCATTGTATTTTTTTGTTTTGTCTGATTGCCGTGGCTAGGACTTCCAGTACTATGTTAAATAACAGTGGGGAGAGTGGGCATCGCTGTCTTCTTCCAGATCTCAGAGGAAAAGCTTTCAGCTTCTCGCTGTTCAGTATAACGTTGGCTGTGGTTTAATCATATATGGCCTTTATTATGTTGAGGTATTGCCCTCTATTCCCATTCTGCTGAGAGTTTTTATCATGAATTGATGTTGAATTTTGTCAAATGCTTTTTCAGCATCTATGGAGATGATCATGTGGTTTTTGTCTTTCTTTTTGTTGATGTGGTGGATGATGTTGATGGATTTTCGAATGTTGTACCATCCCTGCATCCCTGGGATGAATCCCACTTGGTCATGGTGTATGATCGTTTTGATATATTTTTGATTTCGGTTTGCTAGTATTTTGTTGAGTATTTTTGCATCTACATTCATCAGTGATATTGGTCTATAATTTTCTTTTTTGGTGGGGTCTTTGCCTGGTTTTGGTATTAGGGTGATGTTGGCTTCATAGAATGAGTTTGGGAGTATTCCCTCCTCTTCTCTTTTTTGAAAAACTTTAAGGTGTCTTCTCTGTGTGTCTGATAAAATTCCGAGTTGAATCCGTCCGGCCCGGGGTTTTTCTTCTTGGGTAGTTTTTTAATTACCGTTTCAATTTCTTTGCTCGTAATTGTTTTGTTTAACTTTTGTGTTTTTTCCTTGGTCAGTCTTGGAAGGTTGTATTTTTCTAGGAAGTTGTCCATTTTGGGAGGTTGTATTTTTCTAGGATGTTGTCCATTTCTTCTAGGTTTTCCAGCTTGTTGGCATATAGGTTTTCATAGTAGTCTTTAATAATTCTTTGTATTTCTGTGGTGTCTGTCATGATTTTTCCATTCTCATTTCTGATTCTGTTGATTTGTGTTGATTCTCTTTTTCTCTTAATAAGTTTGGCTAGAGGCTTATCTATTTTGTTTATCTTCTCAATGAACCAGCTCTTGATTTCATTGATTTTTGCTATTGTTTTATTCTTCTCAACTTTGTTTACTTCCTCTCTGATCTTAATTATGTCCCTCCTTCTGCTGACTTTTAAATAGGCCTCATTTGTTCTTCTTTTTCCAGTTTCGATAATTGTGATGTTAGACTATTCATTTCGGATTGTTCTTCCTTCTTCAAGTGTGCCTGGATCGCTATGTACTTTCCTCTTAAGACTGCTTTCATTGTGTCCCACTGAAGTTGACGCTTTGTGTTTTTGTTGTCATTTGTTTCCATGTATTATTGATCTCTATTTTAATTTGTCCGTTGATCCACTGATTATTTAGGAGCATGTTGTTAAGCCTCCATGTGTTTGTGAGCCGTTTTGTTTTCTTTGTAGAATTTATTTCTAGTTTTATACCTTTGTGGTCTGAAAAGTTGGTTGGTAGAATTTCAACATTTTGGAATTTACTGAGGCTCTTTTTGTGGGCTAGTATGTGGTCTATTCTGGAGAATGTTCCATATGCACTTGAGAAGAATGTATATCCTGTTGCTTTTGGATGTAGAGTTCTATAGATGTCTATTAGGTCCATCTGTTCTACTGTGTTGTTCAGCGCTTCCGTGTCCTTACTTATTTTCTGCCCAGTGGATCTATCCTTTGGGGTGAGGGGCGTGTTGAAGTCTCCTAAAATGAATGCATTGCAGTCTATTTCCCCCTTTAGTTCTGTTAGTATTTGTTTCACATATGCTGGTGCTCCTGTGTTGCGTGCATATATATTTAGAATGGCTATATCCTCTTGTTGGACTGAGCCCTTTATCATTATGTAGTGGCCTTCTTTATCTCTTGTTACTTTCTTTGTCTTGAAGTCTATTTTGTCTCATATTAGTACTGCAACCCCTGCTTTCTTCTCTCTGTTGTTTGCCTGAAATATGTTTTTCCATCCCTTGACGTTTAGTCTGTGCATGTCTTTGGATTTGAGGTGAGTTTCTTGTAAGCAGCATATAGATGGGTCTTGCTTTTTTATCCACTCTATTACTCTGTGTCTTTTGATTGGTGCATTCAGTCCATTAACATTTAGGGTGACTGTTGAAAGATATGTACTTATTGCCATTGCAGGCTTTAAATTCGTGGTTACCAAAGGTTCAAGGTTAGCCTCTTTAGTACCTTACTGCCTAACTTAGCTCGCTTATTGAGCTGGTATTACACTGTCTGGAGATTATTTTCTTCTCTCCCTTCATATTCCTCCTCCTCCATTCTTCATATGTTGGGTTTTTTGTTCTGTGTTGTTTTTAGGAGTCCTCCCATCTAGAGCAGTCCCTGTAAGATGCCCTGTAGAGGTGGTTTGTGGGAGGCAAATTCCCTGAACTTTTGCTTGTCTGGGTATTGTTTAATCCCTCCATCATATTTAAATGATAATCATGCTGGATACAGTATCCTTGGTTCAAGGCCCTTCTGTTTCATTGCACTAAATATATCATGCCATTCCCTTCTGGCCTGTAAGGTTTCTGTCAAGAAGTCTGATGATAGCCTGATGGGTTTCCCTTTATAGGTGACCCTTTTCTCTCTAGCTGCCTTTAAAACTCTTTCCTTGAACCTGATCTTTGCCATTTTAATTATTATGTGTCTTGGTGTTGTCCTCCTTGGGTCCTTTCTGTTGGGAGTTCTGTGTATTTCCGTGGTCTGTTCGATTATTTCCTCCCCAAGTTTGGGGAAGTTTTCAGAAATTATTTCGTCAAAAACACTTTCAATCCCTTTTTATCTCTCTTCTTCTTCTGGTACCCCTATAATATGGATATTGTTCCTTCTGGATTGGTCACACAGTTCTCTTAATATTGTTTCATTCCTGGAGATTCTTTTGTCTCTCTCTATGTCAGCTTCTATGCGTTCCTGTTCTCTGGTTTCTGTTCCATCAATGGCCTCTTGCATCTTATCCATTCTGCTTATAAATCCTTCCAGAGTTTGTTTCACTTCTGTAATCTCCTTCCTGACATCTGTGTTCTCCCTCCAGACTTCATCCCTTAGCTCTTGCATATTCCTCTGCATCTTCGTCAGCATGTTTATGATTTTTATTTTGAGTTCTTTTTCAGGAAGTCTGGTTAGGTCTGTCTCCTTCTCTGGTGTTGTCTCTGTGATCTTGGTTTGCCTGTAATTTTGCTGTTTCATGGTGAGAGAGATAGTTTGCAGAGCTGGGACGAGGGACGGCTGGAAGAACTTCCTTTCTTGTTGGTTTGTGGCCTTCCTCTCCTGGGAGAACAGCGACCTCTAGTGGCTTGTGCTGGGAAGCTGCGTGCAGCAGGGCTTCTGATTCCTGCCCAGCTGCTATGGAGTTTATCTCCGCTGTAGCTATGAGCGTGGCCTGTCTCGGGGTGCTGCTTCAAAATGGTGGAGCCGTGTTTTAGGGGGAGCGGCCGGGAGGCTATTTATCCCCGTGAGGAGCCTCCGTTCTCCCTGCTACCCAGGGGGTTAGAGTGCCCAGAGTTCCACAGATTCCCTGCCTCTGGACTAAGTGTCCCGGGATGCTTCCATCCTGTTTTGGGGTCCCTGTCCCTTTAAGACTTCAAAAAAGCACTCGCCAAAACAAAAAACAAAAACTAAATAAATACAAAATTTAAAAAATAAAAATAAAAATAAAAGCTGCTCGCTTTTCTATACTCTCGGACGCTGGCCTCACGAACCCGCTCACCGGTCTTCCTGTCTTGTTTCCCTAGTATCCAGGACCCCACACATGCACTGTGTCTGTGCTCTGGTCCAGATGGCTGAGGCTGTGTGTTCAGCAGTCCTGGGCACCCTCTCCCTCCCAGCTCCGACTAGTCTCCTCCAGCCCAGATATGAGGGGAGGGGCGCTCAGGTCACGCCGGGCTGGGGCTTTTATCTGTGGCGCTGGGTTCTCACAAGTGTGAATGTGGTTTGGAAGTTGTCCTGTGTCCTCTGGTCTCTATTCTAGGAAGAGTTGTCTTTGTTATATTTTCATAAATATATGTGATTTTGGGAGGAGATTTCCGCTGCTCTACTCATGCCATCTCGGCTCCACCTCTCATTTATTTTTTTATAAATTCATATATGTATATATATGTGTATATATATATATATTTTTTTTTGGTGTCATTAATCCACTTTCTTATGAGGAAAATTATGTTTACTAGACTCCTCCATCACCACGTTGCCCCCACATATCCCACTGAAGTCATTGTCTATCAACGTAGTAAGATGCTGTAGAGCCACAACTTGCCTCCGCTGTGTTGTACAGCGTGCCCTGTGCCAAACCCACATTATACATGCTAATCATAATGCCTGCTTTCCACTCCCCCCTTATTCCAACATGCGAACCCATCCCCCCCTGTCCATTTTCTGTTTTGTAACTATTAGTCCATTCTTGGGTTCTGTGAGTCTGCTGATATTTTTCTCCTTCAGGTTGTTCTCTGTTCTTATACTCCCCAGATGAGTGAAATGATTTCATACTCATCCTTCTCTATCTTATTTCACTGTGCATAATATCCTGTAGCTTCATCCATGTTGTTGAAAATGGTAGTATTTACTGTCTTCTTCTGGCTGAATATTATTCTATTCTGTATATGTACCACATCTTGTACCACATCTTGTTTATTGCTTCATCTCCTAATGGACACTTAACTTGTCTATTGTGAATACTGCTGTGATAAACAAAGGGGTGCCTCTTTTTCAAATGGGGTTGCCGCATTCGATTTATTTATTTACTTATTATTTATATTTTTATTTGTATGTACATATATGTATATTTTTGGGGTCATTAATCTACTTTTACATGAAGAAATTATGTTTACTAGACTCCTCCTTCACCAAGTTGCCCCCACATATCCCACTGCAGTCACTGTCCATCAAAGGAGTAAGAGGCTGTAGAATCACTACTTGTCTCCGCTGGGTTGTACAGCCCTCCCTGTGCCAAAGAGAGATTATACATGCTAATCATAATGCCTGCTTTCTCCCACACCGTTATCACAACATTACAAGCCATCCACCCAAGTGTTTTTCCCTTTTATAACTATTAGTGTATTCTTGGGTTTTGTGAGTCTGCTACTGTTTGCTCCTTCAGTTTTCTCTTTGTTCTTATACTCCCCAGATGAGTGAAATCATTAGATACTTGTCTTTCTCAGCCTGGCTCGTTACACCAAGCATAATACTCTCTAGCTCCATCCATGTTTTTGGAAATGGTACTAGTTATTTCCCTCTTATGGCTGAATTACATTGTATTGTGCATATGTACCACATCTTGTTTTTTCTGTTCATCTCATATTGGACAGTAAACTTGGCTATTGTGAATAGTGCTGTGATAAACAAAGAGGTGCATATGTCTTTTTTAAACTGGGTTAACTCATACTATTTTCCTTCTTATTTACTTATGTATTGATCTATACATACATATACATATACATATGTGTGTGTATGTATATACATATATATATGTGTATATATATATTTGTTGTAATTAATCTATTACTTGAGGATAATTATGTTTACTAGACTCCCCCATCACCACATTTCCCCCACATATTCCATTGGAGTCATCATCCATCAATGTACTAATATGCTGTAGAATCACTACTTGTCTCTGGTGTGTTGTACTGCCCTCCCTGTGCGAAACACACATTATACATGCTAGTCCTAATTCCTGCTTCTTATCCCTACAGTCCAACCATTCCACACCAGTCTGTTTCCCTTTTTTACTTTTAGTCCATTCTTGTGTTCTGTGAGTCAGCCAATGTTTTCCCACCTCAGTTTTTCTCTGTTCTTATACTCCCCAGATGAGTATCACAGTTGTCTTTCTCTGCTTGGCTTATTTCACTGAGTATAATACCCTCTAGCTCCATCCATGCTGTTGGAAATGGTAGGATTTGTTTTGTTCTTATGCCTGAATGATATTCTGCTGTGTGTATGTACCACATGTTCTTTATCTATTCATCTCCTTATGGGCACTTAGATTGTCTATTGTGAATAGTGCTGTGATAAACATAGGAGTGAATAGGTCTTTTCCAATCTGGGTTGCTTCATTCTTTTTCTTTTACTTATTTATTTTATATTTTGTTATCATTAATTGTTTTTCTATTTTACTTGTTTATTTATGTTTTGGTATCATTAATCTAATATTCCACAATGACCATTATGTTACCTATACTCCCCCCATCACCAAGTTCCCCCAGATACAACATTGCACTCACTGTCCATCAGCGTGGCGAGATTCTGTGGAATGACTACTAGACTTTCCTGTGTTGTACAGCCTTCCCTGTGCCCCCCCACAGTATACACGCTAAACAATGCCCCCTTTCTTTCCTCTTCCCTTATCCCTCCATTCCCACCCTTCCACCCAAGTCCCTTTTCCTTTGGTTACTGTTCTTCCATTCTTGGATTTTGCAAGGCTGCTGCCCTTTTGCTGCTTCAGGCTTTTCTTTCTTCTTGTAGTTCTCAGATGTGAGAAATATTTGGTATGTATATATATGTACATACATATATATATGTGTAGGCCAGAACCACTAATGTTTGCTAAGATGATGCAGCTTGCCACAGCTGAGCAGTGCTCACCATCTGAGGCTGAACTTTTCAAGAGCAGCACTGTTCCCTGGAGATTCCATGACATCACAGTGGTGCCTCTTTCCTAGGGACAGAGTGTCTCTTGTGATTGCAGCAGCGTCTGACTTCAGAGCCTTGTGCCCTAGTCTGGAATATGATTTTGTTGAGGTGCGCGCTGACCACCTTGACAGCGTCAGTAATATAGAAACCATATGCAATATGCTGTGTGTTTCTTTTAATTTTGGTGTCAGTACTAAACATTTACATGAGGAATATTATGGTTACTAGACTCTCCCCATTATCAAGTACCCACCACATCCCCCATGGGAGTCACTGTCTTTCAGCCCAGTAATATGCTCTAGAATCTCTACTGGTCTTTGTGTTTTACTGCCTTGCCTGTGCTCCCCTCCCAGTCCACATTATGTCTGCTACTTGTAATGCCCAATTTTCCCTCTTATCTCTCCCTTCCCAACCATCCTCCACAGTCACTTTCCCTTTGCTAACCGTAAGTCCACTCTTAGGTTTGGCAAGGCTGCTTCTGTCTTGTTCCTTCAGTTATTTCTTTGTACTAATACTCCACAGGAGAATGAAATCATTTGATGCATTTCTCTCTCAGTCTGGCTAATTGCACTGAGCCTAATACCCTCTTTCTTCATCCATGCTGTTGTAAATTGTAGCATTTGTTTCTTATGTCTTAATAATATTCCATTGCATATATGTACTGAATGTTTATCTGTTTGTTGAATAATGGACACATCAGTTGTTTCCATTTCTTTTCTACTCTAAATAGTGCTGTGATAAACAAAGGGGTGCGTATGTCTTTTTCAAAGAGCGTTGCCGCTGTCTATTTTTTCCTATGTATTTGTTATTTATTAGTATATACATAGATATGTGTGTGTGTGTATATATATATATATATATATATATTTGGTGTCATTTATCTACTATTCCATGAGGAATCTTATGGTTACTAAACTCCCACCATAACCAAGTTGCCCCCAAATACTGTATTGCCCTCACTGTCCGTCAGCGTGGTAAGATGCTCTGGAAAGACTACTAGCATTTGTGTGTTCTACAGTCTTCCCTTTGCCCCCCACCCCACATTGTACATGCTATACAATGCCCCCTTTCTTTCCCCATCCCTTATCCCTTCATTCCCACCCATGCACCCCAGTCCCTTTCCCTTTGGTTACTCTTAGTCCATTCGTGGGTTCTGTGAGGCTGCTGCCGTTTTGCTCCATCAGTTTTTTCTTTGTTGTTGTAGTCCGCAGAGGAGAGAAATCTTTGATATGTGTGTGTGTGTGTGTTTGCGTGTGTGTATATATGCACACACACATATATATGTAGGCTAGAACCACTACTGTTTGCTGAGATGATGCAGCTTGCCCCGGCTGGACAGTGCCTAACATCTGGTGGTGTTACATGACATCAGAGTGGTGCCTCTTTCCTAGGGTCCGAGTGTCTATGGTGATTGGAGCAGGTTCCCAGTTCTCAGCTTGGTGCCTTATCCAGGGGTATGATTTCAGTGAAGTGTGCGCCGACCTCTTTGACATCATCAGAAATATAGAAACCATATCCACCATATTAATTTTGGTGTCAGTACAAAACAGTTACATTAGGAACATTATGGTTACTACACTCTCCCCATTATCAAGTCCCCAACACATACCCCATGAGAGTCTCTGTCTTATAGCCCAGTAATATGCTCTAGAATCCCTACTGCTCTTTGTGTTTTACTGCCTTCCCCGTGCTCCCCTCCCAGTTCACATTCTGTGTGACTCTTGTAGTGCCCAATGTTCCCCTTATCCCTACCTTCCCACCCATCCTCCCCAGTCACTTTCCTTTAGTAACTGTTAGTCCATCCTTAGGTTTGGCGAGGCTTGTGCTGTCTTGTTCCTTCAGTTTTTTTCCTTGTTATTATACTCCACAGGTGATTGAAATCATTTCATGCATTCCTCTCTCTGTCTGGCTAATCTCACTGAGCATTATACCCTCTAGCTTCATCCATGTTGTTGTAAATGGTAGCATTTGTTTTCTTCTTATGGCTGAATAATATTCCATTTGGTATATGTATTGTGTATATGTATCTCATCTTGTTTATCTGTTCATCTCTTGATGGAGACTTAAGTTGTCAATTGTGAATAGTGCTGTGATAGACAAAGCAGTGCTTATGTCTTTTTCTAAGAAGGTTGCCGCATTGTATTTTATTGATTGATTGATTGATTATTTGCTATATATATATACACACACACACACATATATATATATATATATATAGTTTTCCTGTTATCATTAATCTCCATTTACATGAGGAAAATTATGTTTACTAGACTCCCTGTCACCTAGTTTCCCCCACATATTCCATTAGTCATTGTACATCAACATAGTAAGATACTGTAGAATCACTACATGTTTCCGCTGTGTTGTACAGCCCTCTCTGTGCTAAATCCACTTTATACATGCTAAGCATAATGCCGGCTTTCTCCCCCAGCCTTATCCCCACATTCCAACCCATACACCTCAATCCATTTCCATTTTGTAACTATTAGTCCAGTCTTGGGTTCTGTGAGTCCGCTGATGTTTTGTTCCTTCAGGTTGTTCTCTCTTCTTTAACTCCCCAGATGAATGAAATTGTTTCACATTCATCCTTCTGTGCCTGGCTTATTTCACTGAGCACAATACTCTGTAGCTCCATCCATGTTATTGGAAATGAGAGTATTTATTTTCTTCTTATGGCTGAATAATATTCTATTGTTTACATGTACCATATTTCATCTATTCATCTCCTGATGGACACTTACCTTGGCTTTTGTGAATAGTGCTGTGATAAACAATCTGGTGCATAGGTGTTTTCCAAACTGGGTTGCTGCATTCTTTTCTTTTTACTTATTTATTTTATATTTTGGTATCATTAATTTGTTTTCTATTTTCACTTGTTTATTTATATTTTGGTATCATTAATCTATTCCACGAGGAACACTGGTTACTAGACTCTCCCCATCACCAAGTGTCCCCCAGATAACCCATTGCCCTCACAGTCCATCAGCATGTTAAGATGCTGTGAATGATTACTAGTCTACTCTGTGCTGTACAGCCTTCCCTGTGCCCTCCCACACATTATAAATGCTAAACAATGCCCCCGTTCTTTCCCCTTCCCTTATCCCTCCTGTTCCCACCCATCCACCCCAGTCCTTTTCCCTTTCGTTACTGTTAGTCCATTCTTGGGTTCTGTGAGGCTGCTGCCCTTTTGCTCCTTCAGTATTTTCTTTGTTGTTGTAGTCCCCAGATGAGAGATATCATTCGATATATATATGTGTGTGTGTGTGTGTGTGTATTCATATATATGTGTGTGTGTATGTATACACACACATATATATATGTAGTATGTATACATATATATATATATGTATATATATATATGTAGGCCAGACTGGACCAGACTGGGCAGTATGCACCATCTAGAGTGGATTTTGCAAGAGCAGCACTGTTGACTAGTTTCCATGACATCACAGTAGTGCCTCTTTCCTAGGGACAGTGGGTATGGTGACTGGAGAAGATTCCCACTTCAGAGCCTGGTGCCCTTGCCAGGGATATCATTTTGGTGAGGTGTGCTCTGACCACCTTGACAGCATCAGGAATATGGGAACTTTGGGCATTACGAGTAGCACACATAAAGCAGTGATTGTACAGCATCTTACTATGTTGATGGGAATATGTGGGGGTACTTGGTAATGGGGTAGTATAGTAAACATAATTTTCCTCATGTAATATTAGATTAATGACACCAAATATATATATATACATTAATTAATTAATTAATTAATTAATATGAAAAAAAATACGGCACCCCTTTGTTTATCACAGCACTACTCACAATAGCCAAGTTAAGTGTCCATTAGGAGATGAAGAGATAAACAAGATGTGGTACATATACACAATAGAATACTATTCAGCCGTAAGAGGAAAATAAATACTTCCATTTCCAACAATATGGATGGAGTTAGAAGGTATTATGCTCAGTGAAATAAGCCAGGAGGAGAAGGATGGGTATGAAATCATTACTCTCATCCGGGTAGGAGGAGGAGGATGGGTATCAAATCATTATACTAATCTGGGGAGTATAAGAACATAGGAAAAAGTGAAGGAGGAAAACATCAGCATACTCACAGAATCCAAGAATGCACTGATAGTTCAAACAGGCTGGAGTGGATTGGTTGAAATGTAGGGATAAGGGTGGGGGAGAAAGTATGCGGTATGATTAGCATGTATAATGTGTTTTTGGCACGGGGAGGGCTGTACAACACAGCAGCGACAAGTAGTGATTCTACAGCACCTAACTTCTTTGATGGACAATGACTGCAATGGGATATGTTGGGGCAAGTTGGTGAAGGAGGAGGGTAAAAGTAGATTAATGAAACAAATAATATACATATGTATATAAATAAACAAATAAGCAATGAATGAATGATTGAATGAATGAATGAATAAATAAGAAAAAATAGAATGTGGCAACCCAGTTTTAAAGAGACGTATGCACCCCTTTGTTCATCACAGCACTATTCACAATAGCCAAGTTAACTGTCCATCAAGCCAAGTTAAATGTCCATCAGGAGTTGAATAGATAAAGAAGAGGTGGTACATATACACAATAGAGTATTATTCAGCCATAAGAAGGAAATAAATACTACAATTTCCAACAACATGGATGGAGCTAGAAGGGATTATGCAGAGAAGGATGAGTATCAAATGATTTCACTCATCTGGGCAGTATAAGAACAGAGAAAAAACAGATGGAGCAAAACAGTAGCGGACTCACAAAACCCAAGAATGTACTTACAGTTACCAGTGGGAAAGAGACTGGGGTGTATGGGTGGGAATGGAGGGATAAGGGGAAGGGAAGAAAAAGGGTAAATGAAGGGTGGCATGATGACGGCCTCTACGACACAGGGTGGCATGATAACGGCCTGTACGACACAGAGAAGACAAGTAGTGATTGAACAGCAGCATACCACGCTGATGGACATTGACGGCAGTGTGGTATGTGGGGGCGACGTGGTGATAGGGGAGTCTACTAAACATAATTTTCAGCACGTAATTGCAGCTTAATTATATGAAAGCAATATAAATAAATAAATAAATAAACAACGCAGCGACCCAGTTTGAAGAACACATATGCACCCCTCGGTTTATCACACCACTATTTAGAGTAGAAAAGAAATGGAAAGAACAGCATCTGTACATAATTAGAGAAATGGATAAATTAGATGTGGTACATATATGCAATGAAATATTACTCAGCCATAAGAATAAAACAAATGCTACCATTTACAACAACATGGATGAAGCTAGACGGTATTATGCTCAGTGAGATTAGCCAGAGAAATGCATCAAATGATGTCACTCCCCTGTGGAGTATTAGAACAAAGAAAAAACTGAAGGAACAAGACAGTAGCAGCCTCACCAAACCTAAGCATGGACTAATGTTTAACAAAGTGAAAGTGATTGTGGAGGATGCTTGGAAAGGGAGGGATAAGGGGGAAAATTGGGCATCACAAGTAGCATACATAATGTGAGCGGGGAGGGATACATGGGGATGGCAGTATAACACGAGGACCAGTAGTGAGTCCACAGCATATTACTGGGCTGAAAGACAGTGAGTATCATGGGGTATGTGGTGGGGACTTGATAATGGGGGGAGTCTAGTAATCATAATGTTCCTCATGTAACTGTTTAGTACTGACACCAAAATTAAAAGAAACACACAGTACCTTGGATACGGTTTGCATATTCAAGATACTGTCAAGGTGGTCGGAGCGCACCTCACCAAAATCATACCCCCGGTTAGGGCACTAGGCTCTGAAGTCAGAAGCTGATCCAATCACCAGAGACACTCTGTCCCTAGGAAAGAGGCACCACTGTGATGTCATGGAATCTCTGGGCAACAGTGCTGCTCTTGCAATGTCCATCCCCAGATGGTGGGCACAGCCCAACCGTGGCAAGCTGCATCATCTTAGAAAAACAGTGGTTCTGGCCTACATATATTTATGTGTGTATATATATATATGTGTATACACACACACACACATATATAAATATCAAATGATTTCTCTCATCTGTGGATTATAAGAGGAATACTGAAGGAGGAAAAGGGCAGCAGCCACATAGAACCCAAGAATGGACTAACAGTAATCAAAGGGATAGGGACTGGGGTGTTTGGGTGGCAATGGAGGGATAAGGGAAGAAGAAAGAAAGGGGGCATTGCTCAGAATGTGTATTGTGAGGGGTGACACAGAGAAGGCTGTAGAACACAGAGAAACTAGTAGTCATTCCACAGCATCTTACCATGCTGATGGACAGTGAGGGCAATGGGGTATATGGGGGGAACATGGTGATGGGGTGAGACTGGTAAACATAATACACCTCGTGGAACAGTAGATTAATGATACCAAAATATAAATGAACAAGTAAAAATAAAAAAGAAATTAATGATACCAAAATATAAAATAAATAAGTAATGAAAAACGAATGCAGCAACACAGTTTGGAAAAGACCTATGCACCCCTATGTTTATCACAGCACTATTCACAAAAGCCAAGTTAAGTGTCCATAAGTAGATGAATAGATAAAGAAGATGTGGTATATATACATAGCGGAATATTATTCAGCCATAAGAACAAAACAAATCCTACCATTTCCAACAGCATGGATCGAGCTAGCGGGTATTATACTCAGTGAAATAAGCCTGGCAGAGAAAGACAACTATGAAATTATTTCACTCATCTCGGGAGTATAAGAACAGAGAAAAACCTGAAGTGGCAAAACATCAGCAGACTCACAGAACCCAAGAATGCAATAATAGTTACAAAAGGGAAACAAAGTGCGGTGGATGGGTTGGAATGTAGGGATAAGGGTGGGGGAGACTGCATGGATTATGATTAACATATATAATGTGCATTTGGCACAGGGATGGCTGTACAACCCAGCAGAGACAAGTAGTTTTTCTACAGCCTCTTACTCCCTTGATGGACAATGACTGAATTGTTATAGGTGGGGGAAACTTGGAGAAGGAGGAGTCAAGTAAACATAATATTCTTCATGTAAAAGTAAATAAATGGGGGGGGAGGGAGCCAAGATGGCGATGTGAGTAGAGCAGCGGAAATCTCCTCCCAAAACCACATATATCTATGAAAATATAACAAAGACAACTCTTCCTAGAATAAAGACCAGAGGACACAGGACAACATCCAGACCACATCCACACCTGCGAGAACCCAGTGCCTTGTAAAGGGGGTAAGATACAAGCCCCGGCCCCGCGGGACCCGAGCGCCCCTCCCCGCAGCTCCTGGCGGGAAAAGAGTAGGCGGAGCGGGAGGGAGATGGAGCCCAGGACTGCTGAACACCCAGCCCCAGCCATCCGGGCCAGAGCGCAGACAGAGTGCATGTATGGGGGGCCCTGGATACTAGGGACACAGGGCAGCAAGAACAGTGAGCGGGTACCGGAGACCTGGCGCCGGAGGACATAAGAAAAGCGAGCAGCCATTTTTTTTTTTCTGTTTTGTTTTGGCGAGCGCTTTTTGGAAGTCTTAAAGGGATAGGGAACCCAATACTAGGGAAACAGGGCAGCAAGACCGGTGAGAAGATGCCTGAGGCTGGCGCCGGAGAATAAAGAAAAACGAGCGGCCATTTTTTGTGGTCGTTGTTTTGTTTTGGTGGGTGCTTTTTGGAAGTCTTAAAGGGGCAGGGCGGGACACTTAATCCAGAGGTAGTGAATCCGGAGATCTCTGGGCACGCTAATCCCCTGGGCTGCAGGGAGCTCGGAGGCCCCTTACGGAGATCAATAGCCTCCAAGCCACACCCCCTCCAACGCGACTCCACGATTTTGGAGAAGGAGCCCGAGCCAGGCCACGCCCACAGCAACAGCGGAGATAAACTCCATAGCAGCCGGGCAGGAAGCAGAAGCCCTGTCTACGCGCAGCTGCCCAGCACAAGCCACTAGAGGTCGCCGTTCTCCCAGGAGAGGTGGGTCACAAACCAACAAGAAGGGAAGTTCTTCCAGCCGTCACTCGTCCCAGCTCTGCGAACTATTCCTATCACCATGAAAAGGCAAAACTAAAGGCCGACAAAGATCACAGAGACACCACCAGAGAAGGAGACAGACCTAACTCGTCTTCCTGACAAAGAATTCAAAATAAGAATCATAAACATGCTGACAGAGATGCAGAGAAATACGCAAGAGAAATGGGATGAAGTCCGGAGGGAGATCACAGATGCCAGAAAGGAGATTACAGAAATGAAACAAACTCTGGAAGGGTTTATAAGCAGAATGGATAGGATGCAAGAGGCCATAGGTGGAATTGAAACCAGAGAACAGGAATGCATAGAAGATGACATAGAGAGAGATAAAAGGATCTACAGGAATGAAACAATGTTAAGAGAACTGTGTGACCAATCCAAAAGGAACAATATCCGTATTATAGGGGTACCAGAAGAAGAAGAGAGAGGAAAAGGGATGGAAAGTATCTTGGAAGAAATAATTGCTGAAAAATTCCCCAATCTGGGGGAGGAAATAATCGAACAGTCCACAGAAATACACAGAACTCCCAACAGAAAGGACCCAAGGAGGACAACACCAAGACACATAATAATTAAAATGGCAAAGATCAAGGACAAGGAAAGAGTTTTAAAGGCAGCTAGGGAGACAAAGGTCACCTATAAAGGAAAACCCATCAGGCTAACATCAGACTTCTCGACAGAAACCCTACAGGCCAGAAGAGAATGGCATGATATATTAAATGCAATGAAACAGAAGGGCCTTGAACCAAGGATACTGTATCCAGCACGATTATCATACAAATATGATGGTGGGATTAAACAATTCCCAGAAAAACAAAAGCTGAGGGAATTTGGTTCCCACAAACCACCTCTACAGGACACCTTACAGGGACTGCTCTAGATGGGAGCACTCCTAGAAATAGCACAGCACAAAACACCCAACATATGAAGAATCGAGGAGGAGGAATAAGAAGGGAGAGAAGAAAAGAATCTCCAGACTGTGTATATAACAGCTCAATAAACGAGCTAAATTAGGCAGTAAGATACTAAAGAGGCTAACCTTGATCCTTTGGTAACCATGAATTTAAAGCCTGCAATGGCAATAAGTACATATCTTTCAATAGTCACCCTAAATGTTAATGGACTGAATGCACCAATCAAAAGACACAGAGTAATAGAATGGATAAAAAAGCAAGACCCATCTATATGCTGCTTACAAGAAACTCACCTCAAAACCAAAGACATGTACAGATTAAAAGTCAAGGGGTGGAAAAACATATTTCAGGCAAACAATAGCGAGAAGAAAGCAGGGGTTGCAGTACTAATATAAGACAAAATAGACTTCAAAACTAAGAAAGTAACAAGAGATAAAGAAGGCCACTACATAATGATAAAGGGCTCAGTCCAACAAGAGGATATAACCATTCTAAATATATATATGCACCCAACACAGGAGCACCAGCATATGTGAAACAAATACTAACAGAACTAAAGGGGGAAATAGCCTGCAGTCCATTCATTCTAGGAGACTTCAACACACCACTCATCCCAAAGGATAGATCCACCGGGCAAGAAATAAGTAAGGACACAGAAGCACTGAACAACACAGTAGAGCAGATGGACCTAATAGACATCTATAGAACTCTACATCCAAAAGCAACAGAATATACATTCTTCTCAAGTGCACATGGAACATTCTCCAGAATAGACCACATGCTAGGCCACAAAAAGAGCCTCAGTAAATTACAAAAGATTGATATCCTACCAAGCAACTTTTCAGACCACAAAGACATAAAACTAGAAATAAACTGTACAAAGAAAGCAAAAAGGCTCACAAACACATGGAGGCTTAACAACACACTCCGAAATAATCAATGGATCAATGACTAAATCAAAATGGAGATCCAGCAATATATGGAAACAAATGACAACAACACTAAGCCCCAACTTCTGTGGGACACAGCAAAAGCAGTCTTAAGAGGAAAGTATATAGCAATCCAAGCATATTTAAAAAAGGAAGAACAATCCCAAATGAATGGTCTAATGTCACAGTTATCGAAATTGGAAAAAGAAGAACAAATGAGGCCTAAGGTCAGCAGAAAGAGGGACATAATAAAGATCAGAGAACAAATAAATAAAATTGAGAAGAATAAAACAATAGCAAAAATCAATGAAACCAAGAGCTGGTTCTTCGAGAAAATAAACAAAATAGATAAACCTCTAGCCAGACTTATTTAAGAGGAAAAGAGAGTCAACACAAATCAACAGTATCAGAAACAAGAAAGGAAAAATCACGACGGAACCCACAGAAATACAAAGAATTACTAGAGAATACTGTGACAACCTATACGCTAACAAGCTGGGAAACCAAGGAGAAATGGACAACTTCCTAGAAAAATACAACCTTCCAAGACTGACCCAGAAAGCTACAGAAAATCTAAACAGACCAATTACCAGCAACGAAATTGAAGCGGTAATAAAAAAACTACCAAAGAACAATACCTCCGGGAAAGATGAATTTACTTTGGAATTTTATCAGACATACAGGGAAGACATAATACCCATTCTCCTTAAGGTTTTCCAAAAAACAGAGGAGGAGGGGATACTCCCAAACTCATTCTATGAAGCTAACATCACCCTAATACCAAAACCAGGCAAAGACACCACCAAAAAAGAAAACTACAGACCAATATCCCTGATGAACGTAGATGCAAAAATACTCAACAAAATATTAGCAAACCGAATTCAAAAATACATCAAAAGGATCATACACCATGACCAAGTGGGATTCATCCCAGGGATGCAAGGATGGTACAACATTTGAAAGTCCATCAACATCATCCACCACATCAACAAAAAGAAAGACAAAAACCACATGATCATCTCCATAGATGCTGAAAAAGCATTTGACAAAGTTCAACATCCATTCATGATAAAAACTCTCAGCAGAATGGGAATAGAGGGCAAGTACCTCAACATAATAAAGGCCATCTATGATAAACCCACAGCCAACATTATATTGGACAGCGAGAAGCTGAAAACATTTCCTCTAAGATCGGGAACTAGACAGGGATGCCCACTCTCCCCACTGTTATTTAACATAGTACTGAAGGTCCTAGCCATGGCAATCAGAGAAAACAAAAACATACAATGAATCCAGATTGGTAAAGAAGAAGTTAAACTGTCACTATTTGCAGATGACATGACACTGTACATAAAAAACCCTAAAGACTCCACCCCAAAACTACTAGAACTGATATCGGAATACAGCAAAGTTTCAGGATACAAAATCAACACACAGAAATCTGTGGCTTTCCTATACACTAACAATGAAGCAACAGAAAGAGAAATCAGGAAAACAAGTCCATTCACAATTGCATCAAAAAAAAAAGTACCTAGGAATAAACCTAACCAAAGAAGTGAAACACTTCTACTCTGAAAACGAGAAGTCACTCTTAAGAGAAATTAAAGGGGACACTAACTGATGGAAACTCATCCCATGCTCGTGGCTAGGAAGAATTAATATCGTCAAAATGGCCATCCTGCCCAAAGCAATATACAGATTTGATGCAATCCCTATGAAACTACCAGGAACATTCTTTAATGAACTGGAAGAAGTAATTCAGAAATTCATATGGAAACACCAAAAACCCCGAATATCCAAAGCAATCCTGAGAAAGAAGAATAAAGTACGGGGGATCTCACTCCCCAACTTCAAGCTCTACTATATAGCCATAGTAATCAAGACAATTTGGTACTGGCACAAGAAAAGAGCCACAGACCAATGGAACAGACTAGACAATTCAGACATTAACCCAGACATATATGGTCAATTAATATTTGATAAAGGAGCCATGGACATACAATGGCGAAATGACAGTCTCTTCAACAGATGGTGCTGGCAAAACTGGACAGCTACATGTGGGAGAATGAAACTGGACCATTGTCTAACCCCATATACAAAACTAAACTCACAATGGATCAAAAACCTGAATGTCAGTCATGAAACCATTAAAGTCTTGGAAGAAAACTTAGGCAAACACCTCTTAGACATAAACATGACTGACCTCTTCTTGAACATATCTCCTGGGGCAAGGAAAACAACAGCAAAAATGAATAAGTGGGACTATACTAAGATAAAAAGCTTCTGTACAGCAAAAGACACCATCAATAGAACAAAAAGGAACCCTACAGTATGGGAGAATATATTTCAAAATGACAGATCCGATAAAGGCTTGATGTCCAGAATATATAAAGAGCTCACACGCCTCAACAAACAAAAAACAAATAACCCAATTAAAAAATAGGCAGAAGAACTGAACAGACAGTTCTTCGAAACAGAAATACAGATGACCAACAGACAGATGAAAAGATGCTCCACATCGCTAATTATCAGAGAAATGCAAACTAAAACTACAAAGAGTATCACCTCACACCAGTAAGGATGGCTGCTATCGAAAAGACAAACAACAACAAATGTTGGCAAGGCTGTGGATAAAGGGGAACCCTCCTACACTGCTGGTGGGAATGTAAATTAGTTCAACCATTGTGGAAAGTAGTATGGAGGTACATCAAAATGCTCAATACAGGCTTACCATTTGACCCAGAAATTGCACTCCTAGGAATTTACCCTAAGAATGCAGCAATCAAGTATGAGAAAGACCAATGCACCCATATGTTTATCGCAGCACTATTTACAATAGGCACGAATTGGAAGCAACCTAAATGTCCATCGATAGATGAATGGATAAAGAAGATGTTGTACATATACACAATGGAATACTACTCAGCCATTAGAAAAGGGCAAATCCTACCATTTGCAGCAACATGGATGGAGCTAGAGAGTATTATGCTCAGTGAAACAAGCCAAGCGGAGAAAGAGGAATACCAAATGATTTCAGTCATCTGTGGAATATAAGAACAAAGGAAAAACTGAAGGAACAAAACAGCAGCAGAATCACAGAACTCAAGAATGAACTAACAGGTACCAAAGGGAAAGGGACCGGGGAGGATGGGTGGGTAGGGAGGGATAAGGGGGGGGAGAAAAAGAGGGGTATTAAGATTAGCATCCATAGGGGGGTGGGAGAAAGGGGAGGGCTGTACAACACAGAGAAGGCAAGTAGTGATTCTACAACATTTGCTATGCTGATGGACAGTGACTTTAAAGGGGTTTATAGGGGGGACATGTTATAGGGGACAGCCTAGTAAACATAATATTCATCATGTAAGTGTAGATTAATGATACCAAAAAAAAAAAAAAGGCAGCTCCTCTGTGGAGACGTCCAATGAGGCCTACACAAGGGTATACAGGGCATATAAAAGTGTAGGCAAAGGGTCTGTTTGTGTTTATACAGAGGTTCAAAGCCTAATTGGGCTACCCTGAAAATGAACTAAGATACGATATGAAAAAGAACTTCCAACATCAGCACTCTCTGGAAGACTCATGCCAGAAGATGATCATCAAAAAACCCCAACAAAGATCCACGCACTGCTACAGCTGTAGATGCACTCATCCCACCAGTTTCTGGACTTGCCATGGGAATGAAGGAGATATCTAAGCTGGCCTGTGCATACTGTAAAACAACAAATTTGACTGGATCTATACTGTTGGAACTCAAACAAGAATTAGGAGAAGTGCAAATTGTAGCGCTCCAAAATCTTACAACTACAGACTATTTACTGTTAAAAGAACATTTGGGATGTGAACAGTCCCCAGGAATGAGTTGTTTTAATTTGTCTGATTTCTCTCAGACTGTTCAAGTTCAGTTGGACAATATCCACCATATCATAGATAAGTTTTCACAAATGCCTAAGGTGCCTAACTGGTTTTCTTGGTTTCACTGGAGATGGCTGGTAATTACAGGTATGCTTTGGTTATGTAACTATACTCCTATTATGTTATTGTGTGTGTGAAATTGATTAGTAGTTTAAAACCTATACATGCTGAAGTTACTCTACAAGAAGATATGTCAAAGAAATAATCAATCTCCCCATGTTTTCTTCCGCCTGCTACTTCTATAGCTTTTCTTCTTCCTTCCTAATTACAACCCTTAAATAGAATTTGTGCCTCATATCAAATTTACCAAGTATCATAATTCTTCCAAGTGGTAAAGATACCTCAAGACAAATGCTGGGCATAGAATCCACAGGGTATAAATATGCAAAAAGTAAAAAGCTCACCATTTCAAACAATAAGGCTTCTCTCTCACTTACCAACTTTACATTTCCCTATACTGCTCCGGAAGGTGACTGGTTAGCCAGAGATGGGTAAGATTCCTCAAGGGAGGAATAACCTAAGACAGGCACGGTCGCAGGGGGAACATCAGGTGAGAAACTGGAGATCAACAGAGATGAGGCTTAGAACCTCACCCCCCCTGTTCTGAGAGAAATCTTCTGCATACGTGGATGTTTTATTGCCCTTGTCTAGCTTGGATTAACACATAGTCTACAGGCACAAACCTGATCATCTACATTTGCTCTCATAACACTATACTATGTTTTCTGCCTTTATCTTGTATCTACCTACCATTTCAGCATTTTATTAAAAATTATAAAGAGAGAAATGTGGTATCCGCATATAAATCAATTATAAAAATCAAATGAGTATTCACATTTGAACTGACTGTTTATAGTTCATAATGCATGAGGAAAACTAAAAGTTTCTGTGATAACTGCCCTTGTACTGTTCACCATGTAACTTATTCACTATGTAAGAATTTGTTCTCCAGGTAAGAACTTGTTCGTTATGCTTCAGAAGACGGGAGACTGATGAAAATTAGGCATGGGGTGGATTAATGATTGTGCATTGAGTATTGACTCCCCTATACAGAATTTTATTGTTGTTAACAACCATTTGATCAATAAATATGAGAGATGCCCTCACAAAAAAAAAAAGTACACACTTCCAATTGTAAAATAAATAACTGGGATGTAATGTATAGCATAAGGAATATAGTCAAAATATTTTAACAACTTGGTATGGTGATAGCTAGTACCTAGAATTATCATGTATATAAATTTTGAATCACTGTGTTGTACCCCTGAAACTAATATAATGTAATACTGTGTGTCAAATACCCTTCAATAAAAAATAATTATTCACAAAAAAAGTAAATAAATCACACCAAAATATATATATATGAATGAATGAATAAATAAATAAGAAAAAAAATAGAACGCGGCAACGCAGTTTGAAAAAGACATATGTATCCTTTTTTATCACACCACACTATTCACAATAGCCAAGTTAAGCGTCCATCAGGCGTTCAATAGATAAAGAAGAGGTGGTACATATACACAATACAGTATAATTCAGCCATAAGAAGGAAGTAAATACTACAATTTCCAACAACATGGAGGGAGCTAGAGGGTATTATGCTCAGTGAAAAAGCCACGCAGAGAAGTATGAGTATCAAATGATTTCACTCATCTGGGCAGTGTAAAAACAGAGAAAAAAACAGATGGAGCAAAACAGTGGCATACTCACAAAGTGCAAGAATGTACTTACAGTTACCAAAGGGAAAGGGACTAGGATGTATGGGTGGGAATGGAGGGAAAAGGCAGGGAAGAAAAGGGGTATTACGATTAGTATGTATAATGAGGGGTGGCATGATGATGGCTGTGCAACACAGAGAAGACAAGTAGTGATTGAACAGCATCATACCACGCTGATGGATGCTGACAGCGATGGCTTATGTGGGGGCAACGGGTTATGTGGGGGCAACGTGGTGATAGGGGTGGCTAGTAAATAATTTTCATCATGTAATTCCAACTTAATGATGCAAAAGCAAAATTAATGAATAAATAAATAAACAATGCAGCAACCCAGTTTGAAAAACACATATGCACCCCTCTGTTTATCACAGCACTACTTAGAGAAGTAAAGAAATGGACAGAACCGATCTCTCCATAATTAGAGAAATGGATGAATTAGATGTGGTACATATATGCAATGGAATATTATTCAGCCATAAGAAGAGAACAAATGCCACTATTTACAACAACATCGATGAAGCTAGAGGGTAGTATGCTCAATCAGATTACCCAGACAGAGAGAGAAATGCATTAAATGATTTCACTCTCCTGTGGAGAATTAGAACAAAGAAAAAACTGAAGGAACAACAAAGAAGCAGCCTCGCCAAACCTAAGAAAGGACTAACTGTTACCAAAGGAAAGTAACTGTGGAGGATGGCTGGGAAGGGAGGGATAAGGGGAACATTGGGCACTACAAGAGGCACACATAATGTGGGTAGGCAGGGGAGCACGGGGAAGGCAGGAAAAAACACAAAGACCAGTAGTGATTCTACACCATATTACTGGGATGAAAGACACTGACTCTCATGTGGTATGTGGTGGGGACTTGATAATGGGGGGAGTCTAGTAACTATAATGTTCCTCATGTAACTCTTTACTACTGACACCAAAATTAAAAGAAACACACAGTACCTTGGGTATGGTTTCCATATTACTGATGCTGTCAAGGTGGTCAGCGCACACCTCACCGAAATCATACCCCCGGCTCGGGCACCAGGCTCTGAAGTTGGAAGCTGCTCCAATCACCAGAGACACTCTGTCCCTAGGAAATAGGCACCACTGTGATGTCATGAAATCTCCAGGCAACTGTGCTGCTCTTGCAAAGTACACCCCCAGATGGTGGGCACTGCCCAGCCATGGCAGGCTGCATCATCTGAGCAAACAGTAGTTCTGGCCTACATATATATATGTGTGTAAATATATGTATACACACACAGACATACACATTTATCAAATGATTTCTCTCATCTGTGGATTATAAGAGGAAAACTGGAGGAGGAAAATGGCAGCAGCCTCACAGAACCCAAGAATGGACTAACAGTAATCAAAGGGATATGGACTGGTGTGTGTGGGTGGGAATGGAGGGATAAGGGAAGAAGAAAGAAAGGGGGCATTGTTTAGCATGTGTATTGTGTGGAGTGGCACAGAGAAGGCTGTACAACACAGAGAAGACTCGTAGTCATTCCACAGCATATTACCATGCTGATGGACAGTGAGGTCAATGGTGTATGTGGGGGGGAACATGGTGTTGGGGGAGACTGGTAAGCATAATGTTCCTTGTGGAAATAGTAGATTAATGATACCAAAATATAAAAAAATAGTAAAAATAGAAAAGAAATTGATACCAAAATATAAAATAAATAATTTAAAGAAAAGAATGGAGCAACCCAGTTTGGAAAAGACCTATGCACCCCTATGTTTATCACAGCACTATTCACAATAGCCAAGCTAAGTGTCCATAAGGAGATAAATAGATAAAGATGTGGTAGATATACACAGCGGAATATTATTCAGCCATAAGAACAAAACAAATCCTACCATTTCCAACAGGATGGATTGAGCTGTAGGATATTATACTCAGTAAAATAAGCCAGGCAGAGTAAGACAACTATGAAATGATTTCACTCACCTGGGGAGTATAAGAACAGAGAAAAACCTGTAGTGGCAAAACATCAGCAGACACACAGAACACAAGAATGGACTAATAGTACAAAAGGGAAACGGACTGGGGTGGAAGGGTGGGAATGTAGGGATAAGGGTCGGTTAAGAAGCAGGCATTATGATTAGCACGTATAATGTGTGTTTGGCACGGGGAGGGCAGTACAACACACCTGAGACAAGTAGTAATTCTACAGCAACTCACTACATTCATGGACAATGACTGCAATGGAATATGTGGGGGAAACGTGGTGATGGGGGAATCTAGGAAACATAATTTTCCTCATATAATAGAAGATTAATGACACCAAAAATATATATATACATATGTGTATATATCAATACATAAATAAATAAGAAAGAAAAGAGTATGAGGCAACCCAGTTTGAAAAAGACATATGCACCCCTTTGTTTATCACAGCACTATTCACAATAGCCAAGTTTAGTGTCCCACAGGAGATGAATAGAAAAAACAAGATGTGGTACATATGCACAATACAATATAATTCATCCATAAGAGGGAAATAAACACTACCATTTCCAAAACCATGGGTGGAGCTAGATAGTCTTATGCTCAGTGTAACGAGCCAGGGAGAGAAAGAGAAGTAACTAATGATTTCACACATCTAGGGAGTATAACAACACAGGAAAATCTGAAGGAGCAAAAGAGCAGCAGACTCACAGATCCCAAGAATGGACTAATCATTAGAAAACGGAAACGGACTTTGGTGGATGGGTTCCCATATTGGGATAAGGGGAGAGAAAGCCGGCATTATGATTAGCATGTATAATGTGGGATTGGCACACGGAAGGCTCTACAACCCCGCGGAGAGAAGTAGTGACTCTACAGCATCTTACTACGTTGATTCACAATGACTGCAATGGGATATGTGGGGGCAACTTGGTGATGGAGGAGTCTAGTAAACATAATTTTTGGCATTTACCTTTAGGTTAATCATATGAAAATAAATAAATAAATATGTAAATGAACAAATAAATAAACCATGCTGAAACACAGTTTGAAAAAGACATATGCACCCCTATGTTTATTACAGCACTACTTACAGTAGAAAAGAAAAGGAAACAACTGATGTGTCCATAATTAAGACTAATAGATAAAGAATATGTGGCAAATATACACAATGGAATATTATTCAGCCATAAAAAGAAAACAAATGCTACAGTTTACAACAACATGGATGAAGCTACAGGGTACTACGCTCAGTGAGATTTAGCAGAGAGAGAGAGAAATGTATCAAATGATTTCAGTCACCTGTGGAGTATCAGAAAAAAGAGAGAACTGAAGGCACAAGATACTAGCAACCTCGCCAAACCTAACAACGGACTACCGGTTACCAAAGAAAAAGTAACTGTGGAGGACGGGTAGGAATGGAGGTATAATGGTGAAAACTGGGCACTACGAGGAGCAACACACATAATGTTTGCAGCACGAGAGCTCCCAATAAAAAATGGGAGAGGAGCACGAGAATGGGAGAATAACACAAAGACCAGCAGTGATTCTACAGCATATTACTGGGCTGGAAGACTGTGACACTCATGGGGTATGTGGTGGTGACTTGATAATGGCAGGAGTCTAGTAACCATAATGTTCCTCATGTAACTGTTTAGTACTGACACCAAAATTAAAAGAAACATGCAGTATCTTGGATATGGTTTCCATAATCCTGATGCTGACAATATGGTCAGCGCACACCTCACCGAAATCATAACCCCCACCAGGGCACCAGGCTCTGTAGTGGTAAACTCCTCCAATCACCATAGACACCCTGTCCCTAGGAAAGAGGCACCACTGTGATGTCATGAAATCTCCACGCAACAGTGCTTCTCTTGCAAAGTCCTCCCCGAGATGGTACGCACTGCCCAGCCATGGCAAGCTGCATCATCTTAGCAAACATTAGTGGTTCTGCCCTACATACATATATATATATATATATATATATATATATATATATATATATATATATATAAAAGATTTCCCTGATCTGGGGACTACAAGTACAAAGAAAAAACTGAAGGAGGAAAAGGTCAGCAGCCTTACAAAACCCAACAATGGACTAACAGGAACCAAAGGGTAAGGGACTAACGTGGATGGGTGGGAATGGAGGGATAAGGGAAGTTGAAAGAACGGGGGCATTGTTTAGCATGTATAATGTGTGGGGGGGCACAGGGAAGGCCGTACAACACAGAGAAGACTAGTAGTCATTCACGGCATCTTAACGCGCTGTTGGACTGTGAAGGCAAAGGGTTATCTGGGGGACACTTGGTGCTGGGGAGAGTCTAGTAACCATAGTGTTCCTCATGGAATAGATTAATGATAAAAAAATGTAAACAAACAAGTGAGAAATAGAAAACAAAATTAATGATACCAAAATATAAAATAAATAAATAAAAAGAAAAGAATGCAGCAATCCAGTTTGGAAAAGACCTATGCACCAGTTTGTTTATAACAGCACTATTCACAAAAGCCAAGTTAAGTGTCCATCAGGGTATGGGTAGATAAAATGTGGTACATATACACAATAGAATATTATTCAGCAATAAGGACAAAGTAAATACTACCAATTCCTACTACATGGATGGAGGAGGTAGAGAGTATTATGCTCAGTAAAATTAGCCAAGCAGTGAAGAAGAGTACCAAATGATTTCACTCATTTGGGGAGTATAAAAACAGAAAAAACTGAAACAGGAAAACAGTAGTAGACTCACAAAACCCAAGAATGAACTTACAGTTACCTAAGGGAAAGGGACTAGCGTGTATGGGCGGGAATGGAGGGATAACGGGCAGGGAAGAAAGGGGGCATTACAATTACCATGCATAATGTAGGGTGACATGGGGATGGCTGCACAACACAGAGGAGACAAGTAATGATTGAAGAACGTCATGCAACACTGATGGACATTCATGGCAATGGGGTATGTGGAGGGAAGTTGGTGACAGGGGAGTCTAGTAAACATAATTTTCATCATCTAATTGTACCTTAATGATACCAAAATAAAGAAAGAATCAAACAATGCTGAAATCCAGCTTGAAAAGCACATATCCACCCTATGTTTATCAGAGCACTATTTACAGTAGAAAAGGAAAGAACTGATGTGCCATAGTTAGACTAATGGATAAAGAAGAAGTGGTACGTATACCAAATGGAATATTTTTCAGCCGTAAGAAGAAAACAAATACTACCATTCACAACAACATGAAAGAAGGTAGAGGTTATAATGCTCAGTGAGATTAACCAGACAGAGAAAGAAATGCATGAAAGGATTTCAGTCACCTGTGGAGCATTAGAACAAAGAAAAAACTGAAAGAACAAGACAGTAGCAGCGTCACCAAACCTAAGGATGGACTAACAGTTACCAAAGGAAAGTGACTGTGGAGGATGTGTGGGAAGGGAGGGATAAGAGGAACATTGGGCGCTATGAGAGGCAAACATAATGTGGGCGGGGAGGGGAACACGGGGACGGCTGTATAACAGAAAGACCAGTAGTGATTCTACAGCATATTACTGGGCTGAAAGACAGTGACTCCCATGGGGGATGTGGTGGGGACTTGATAATGGGGAGAGACTAGTAAGCATAAAGTTCCTCATGTAAATGTTTAGTACTGACACCGAAGTTAAAAGAAACACACAGTACATTGCATATGGTTTCTATATTCCAGATGCTGTCAAGGTGGTCAGCGCACACCTCACCGAAATCATACCCCCGGCTAGTGCACCAGGCTCTAAAGTCAGAGGCTGCTCCAGTCACCAGAGACACTCTGTACCTGTGAAAGAGACAACATTGTGATGTCATGGAATCTCCAGACAATAGTGCTGCTCTTGCAAAGTCCAGCCCCAGATGGTGGGCACTGCCCAGCCGTGACAAGCTGCATCATCTTACCAAACACTAGTGCTTCTGGCCTACATATATATATATATGTACATATATATACATATCAAATAATTCTCACATCTGGGGACTACAAGAACAAAGAAAAAACTGAAGGATCAAAAGGGCAGCAGCCTTACAAAACCCGAGAACTGACTAACAGTATCCAAAGGAAAAGGGACTGGGGGGGAAGGGTGGAAATGGAGGGATAAGGGAAGAGGAAAGAAAGGGGGCATTGTTTAGCATGTATAATGTGTGGGGGTGCACGGCGAAGGCTGTACAACCCAGAGAACACTAGTAGACATTCTACAGCATCTCACCACGCTGACGGACAGTGAGTGCAATGGGCTATCTGGGGGGACCTTGGTGATGGGGGGAATTTACGTACCATAACGTTCCTCATGGAATAGTAGATTAATGATAGCAAAATATAAATAAACAAGTAAAAATAGAAAAACAATTAAAGATAACAAGCTATAACTAAATAAGTAAAAAAATAAAATAATGCAGCAACCCAGGTTGGAAAATACCTATGCATCCCTATGTTTATCACAGCACTATTCACAATAGCCAACCTAAGTGCCCATAAGGAGATGAATAGATAAAGATGATGTGGTACATATACACAGCGGAAAATTATTCAGCCATAAGAACAAAACAAATCCTACCATTTCCAACAGTATGGATGCAGCTAGAGGGTATTATACTCAGTGAAATAAGCCAGGTAGAGAAAGACAACTATGAAATGATTTCATACATCTGGGGACTATAAGACCAGAGAAAAACCTGAAGTGGCAAAACATCAGCAGAATCATACAGAACACAAGAATGGACTAATAGTACAAAAGGGAAACGGGCTGGGGTGGAAGGGTGGGAATGTAGGGGTAAGAGTGGGGTAAGAAACAGGCATTATCATTAGCATGTATAACGTGTGTTTGACACGGGGGGGGCAGTAGGACACACCTGAGACAAGTAGTGATTCTACAGCATATTACTACGTTGATGAATGATGACTGCAATAGAATATGTGGGGGAAACGTGGGATGGGCAGGTCTAGTAAACATAATTATGCTCATGTAGTAGTAGATTAATGACACCAAAAAATGTATATATGTGTGTGTATATGTCAATACAAAAATAAATAAATAAGAAAGAAAATAGTATGAGGAAACCAGTTTGAAAAAGACATATGCACGCCTTTCTTTATCACAGCACTATTTATAATAGCCAAGTTTAGTGTACAACAGTAGATGAATAAAAAAAATAAGATATGGTACATATGCACACTACAATATAACTCAGCCATAACAGGGAAATAAATACTACCATCTCCAAAAACATGGATGGAGCTAGAGAGTGTTATGCTCGGTGTAACGAGCCAGGAAGAGAAAGACAAGTATCTAATGATTTCACTCTTCGGGGGAGTATAACAACGAAGAAAAAACTGAAGGAGCAAACAGTAGCAGAGTGACAAAACCCAAGAATGCACTAATAGTTATAAAAGGGAAACAGACTGGGGTGGATGGGTTGGAATGTAGGGATAACAGTGGGGGAGAAAGCAGGCACTATGATTAGCATGTATAATCTGTTTTTGGCACAGGGAGGGCTGTACAACCCAGCGGAGACAAGTAGTGATTCTACAGCCTCTTACTCCTTTGATGGAGGGTGACTGCAGTGGGATATGTGGGGATAACTGGGTGAGGTCAGAGTCTACTAAACATAATTTCTTCATGTAAATGTAGATTAATGACCCCCAAAATATACATATATATATATGTATGTATGTACAAATAACAATATAATAAATAAGTAAATAAGCAAATAAATAAAAAAATAGAATGCAGCAAGTCAGTTTGAAAAGAGGCATCCCTTTATATCACAGCACTATTCACAATAGACAAGTTAAGTGTCCATTAGGAGATGAACAGATAAACAAGATGTGGTACATATACACAATAGAATATTATACAGCCATAAGAAGATGGATGGAGCTAGAGAGTACTGTGCTCAGTAAAATAAGCCAGGCAGAGAAGGATGAGTATCAAATGATTTCTCTCATCTGGGGCGTATAAGAACGGAGAAAAAAACAAAAAGAGCAAAACAGTAGCAGGCTCACAAAACCCAGGAATGGACTTATAGTTACCAAAGGGAAAGGGACTGGGGTGTATGGGCGGGAATGGAGAGATAAGGGGCGGGGAAGAAAGGGGGCATTATGATTACCATGTATGATGTTGGGTTGCATGGTGACAGTAGTGGAACACAGAGAAGACTAGTAGTGTTTGAACAGCTTCACAGTATACTGATGAACGTTGATGGCAATGCGGTATGTGGGGGGGAACTCGGTGATGGGGAGTCTAGTAAACATAGTTTGCGTTATGTATTTGTAGCTTAAAGATACCAAAATAAATAAATAAATAAACAATGCAGCAACCCGGTTTGAAAAAGACATATGTCCTCCTATATTTATCACAGCAGTATTTAGTATAGAATAGAAATGGAAAGAACCAATGTGTCCATAATTAAACTAATGGATAAAGAAGATGTGGTACATACATGCAATGGAATATTATTAAGCCATAAGAAGGAAACAAATGTTAACATTTACAACAACATGGATGAAGCTAGAGCATATTATGCTCAGTGAGATTAGCCAGACAGAGAGAGAAATGCATCAAATGATTTCACCCTCCTGTGGGGTCTTAGAACAAAGAAAAAACTGAAGGACAAGACAGAAGCAGCCTCACCAAACCTAAGAATGGAGTAACGGTTACCAAAGGAAAAGTGACTGTGGAGGATGGGTGGTGAGGGTGGGTAGGAGGGAAAACTGAGCATTGCAGTAGCACACATAATGTGGGCAGGGAGGGGAGTATGCAGTAGGCAGTATAACACAAAGACCAGTAGTGATTTAACAGCATATTACTGGGCTGAAGGACAGTGACTCTTATGGGGTATGTGGTGGAGACGTGATGATGGGGGGAGTCTAGTAACCATAATGTTCCTCATGTAACTGTTTAGTGCTGACACCAAAATTAAAAGAAACACACAGTACCTTGGATATGGTTTCTACATTCCTGATGCTGTCAAGGTGGTCAGCACACACCTCACCAAAATCATTCCCAAGGCTAGGGCACCAAGCTCTAAAGTGGGAACCTGCTACAATCACCATACACACTCTGTCCCTAGGGAAGAGGTACCACTGTGATGTCATAAAATCTCCAGGCAACAGTGCTGCTCTTGCAAAGTCCACCCGCAGATGGTGGGCACTGCCCAACCACGGGAAGCTGCATCATCTTAGCAAACATTAGTGGTTCTGGCCTACATATATATATATATATATATAAAAGATTTCTCTGACCTGGGGACTACAACAACAAAGAAAACACTTAAGGAGTAGAAGGGCAGCAGCCTCACAGAATCCAAGAATGGACTAACAGTAACCAAAGGGAAAGGAACTGGGGTGGGTGGGTGGGAATGGAGGGATAAGGGAAGCGGAAAGAAAGGGGGCATTTTTTAGCATGTATAATGCGGGGGTGGGGCACAGGGAAGGCTGTGTAACACAGAGAAGACTAGTAGTCATTCCACAGCATCTTACCATGCGGAGGAACAGTGAGTGCAATGGCGTACCTGGGGGGAACTTGGTCATGGGGGGAGTCTAGTATCCATAATGTTCTTCGTGGAATAGTAGATTAATCATACCAATATATACATAAAAAAGTAAAAATAGAAAATAAATTAATGAGACCAATATGTAAATAAATACATCATTTCAAAAAATGACTGCAGCAACCCTGTTTGGAAAAGACCTATGCCCCCGTATGCTTATCAAAGCACTATTCACTATAGTCAAGCTAAGTGTCCACAAGGAGATTAATAGACAAAGAAGATGTTGTACATATACACAGTGGAATATTATTCAGCCATAAGGAGAAAACAAATCGTACCATTTCCAACAGCATGGATGGAGCTAGAGGGTATTATACTCAGTGAAGTAAGGCAGGCAGAGAAAGACAAGTATCTAATGATTTCACTCATCTGGGGAGTATAAGAACAGAGAAACACCTGAAGGAGGAAAACAGCAGCAGACTCATAGAACCCAAGAATAGACTAAAAGTTACAAAAGGGAAATGGACTGGCGTGGATGGTTTGGAATGTAGGGATAATGGTTGGGGAGAAAAAAGGCATTATTATTAGCATGTGTAATGTGGTTTTGCACGCGGACGGCTGTACAACACAGAAGAGACAACTAGCGATTCTATAGCATGTTACTACGTTGATGGACAATGACTGCAAAGGGATATGTGGGGGCAACTTGGTGATGGGGGATTCTAGTAAACATACTTTTACTCATGTAATTGTAGATCAACGATAGGAAAATAAATAAATAAATAAGCTAAAAATAAATAAATAAATAAATAAATAATGTGGCAGCCCAGTTTCAAAGACATATGCACCCCTATGATTATCACAGCACTATTCACAATAGCCAAGCTAAATGTCCACCAGTAGATGAATGGATGAAGAAGAGTGCTACATATACACAGTGGAATATGACTCAGGAATAAGAAGTAAACAAATCCTACCATTTCCAACAACATGGTTGCAGCTGCCGGGTTTTATACTCAGTGAAATAAGCCAGGTGTAGAAAGACCAGTATCAAATGATTTCACTCATCTGGGGAGTATAAGAACAAAGAAAAAACTGAAGGAGCAACACAGCAGCATCCTCACAGAACCCAAGAATGGCCAAACATTTACCAAAGGAAAAGGGACTGGGGAGGATGGGAGGAAATGGAGGGATGAAGGGGAAAATGGGATGTTACGTTTAGCACACATAATGTAGCGGGGATGGGACAGGGGAAAGGCGGTATATACAGAGAAGACAAGTAATGATTCTACAGCATCTTACTATGCTGATGGACTGTCACTGTAATGGGGTATGTGGGGGGTCTTGATAATGGGGTGTGTCTAGTAACCATAATGTTGCTCATGTAACTCTTTAGTACTGACTCAAAAATAAAAAGAAACACACAGTACCTTGGATCTGGTTTCCATTTTCCCTGATGCTGTCAAGGTGGTCAGCGCCCACCTCACCGAAATCACACCCCCGGCTAGGGCAGCAGGCTCTTAAGTGTGTACCTGCACCTCTCACCATACACATTCTGTCCCTAGGAAACATGCACCACTGTGATGTCATGGAATCTCCAGGAAACAGTGCTGCTCTTGCAAAGCCCACCCCCAGAGTGTGGCACTGCCCATCCACGGCACGCTTCATCATCTTAGCAGACATCAGTGGTTCCGGCCTACATTATCAAATAATTTCCAAAGGGAAAGGGACTGGTGAGGATGGCTGGGAAGGGAGGGAAAAGGGGGAAAATAGGGCATTACAATTAGCACACATAATGTAGTGCGGAGTGGACTGGTGAAAGGCAGTATATACAAGTAATGATTCTACACTTTTTTAGTATGCTGATGGACAGTGACTGTAATGGGGTATGTGGGGGGAACTTGATAATAGGGGTAGTCTAGTACCCATAATGTTCAAGTAATTGTACATTGACGATATCAAAAGTAAAAAAAAAGAAGGAAAGAAAATAAGTAATAAAAAAAAGAGCAAGATAAGGATCTTACTTCTTGGCAAATAGAGAGTCTATGGCATCTTACTACACTGATGGACAGTGACTGCTGTAGGTAAGAGGGGGACCCGATAACATGGGTGAATGTAGTAACCACATTGTTTTTTCATGTGAAAACTTCATAAGCATGTGTATTAATAACACCTTAATAAATCAAAAAAAGAATCCTACCTGTTAACATCCTGGATGTTCAAATGCAATCTTATCTTTAAGATGGGATGCTTCCTGCCTTTTACCATGTTGTTTGTGACTGGGTTTACTTGACATATTAATCGCCCAGGTTATATATTACTTGATTAGGGGCTGAAGGAGGAAAAGCAGCGTCTGGGAAAAGCTAAAGATAAACCAGGGCTTTTTGCAGGCTAAAGTAAATTTTAGAATAGCCTCATTTAATTGACACAATGAAGACTTGGGCCATGCTGAGGTATTTTCTTATCTGGGAAATGTTCGAACATTCCAGGCCATGCTAATCCTTGCTTTTTAGTTTTAACTAATCTTCACAGAAGAATGCTCATACTCCTAGTTTGGTATTTTACTTGAGAGAATTATTGTGACTCTGGCGTTGCTGAATTGTTTAATTCGGAGCTTTGGTAAGGGTGTTTTTCCAGAGGCCCTCACCCTACTCTGACTACACACAACCACGGTCCCTTTCTCAGAATCCCTGTGGCAGACTACGAACCGAAATGACGGTAAGATATGAATTTCTAAATACAAGAAAATGCACTGTCAGTTCCCATACCAAATAAAGAAAGTTCATTCCCAAATAAAAAATACGGGAGGTACCTCACGAAAAATTTTTTAATTCTAAAGGCGCTGCCTCCAGGCGGCCCCTCGCCCACCGCCGCGCCCCAGGTCACACTTGAACCTCAGCTCCCCCGGTCTCACCCTCAAGGCCGCCGCCGAGAAAATCCACATACAGCAAACCGCACACCGGCCTCCACGTCTACGCGGCACAGCGTGGCCCCTCCACCTGCGTCCACGGACCGGGCGTTGGGAGCAGGTCTGCATCAAGGCCCTGGGCCGGGCCGAAGCGAGGAGCGGGGTGGAAAGCAGCCACCCTCACCACCCGACCAGACGGAAGAGCAGCGGCTCTAGCAAGCCCTTCCCGAAATGCCATGGAGAACTTCAGCCGCTCGCAAGTCTACACCGGGCCACCTGCTCCGCTCCCTCCCTTCACGGGCTGCTCCTCCGGCTGAGTGCGTCGACTCCCGGACCCCGGCTGTACCCCGCGAGCCCACAACTCGCGTCGGCCGCTTCCCGACTCCACGGGCCACGCGCTGCCCATCGAGCCACTCGCAGGAGCGCCCACTCCTCCAGCTCCCCCGCGCCCTCAGGCGGAGGCAGGGGTTACCGCGCCCCGTCCGGGTCCCGACGCGCCCAGCGGCCACGTACCTTCCAGCCCGCAGAGCCATCGCTGTCGCCTTCACCTTGGAAAAGGGCCCGCTCTCGACCCTCCACAGCAGGTCTGTCGCAGCGGGAGCCGCTTTTCAGCTGAGCTCTCTGAAGTCCGGCCGGTACAGAGGCTCAAGTCCGAGCTGATCGCCGCCCTCAGGCCTCAGCGAGAGAGCGGAGGAGCGGCGAGGGGACGATCAGACGACGGCGAGCGAAATCGGTACCGCCCCCGCATGCACGCCTGGAGGATGCCCCAGCTGAGCATGGCGCGGATGCGTCCGCATCTGCTGCGTGGACTGGACGGTGCGGGCCGCTCCTGACCGGAACGAAGCACGGACGGAACGGCAGAAGTTCCTTTCCCGGCGGAGCTCGCGACACTACTGACGGGGAGAAGGCAGCGACGACGCCTGCAGTTACTACGCAGCCGCAGGACTGAAGCCATCTATGCCCAATGGCTGCCCGCCATCGACTGACGGCTCTCCCGGCCAATCGGCGCGAGCCTCCCGGGCGCAGCCCCGCCCCCGACTGTCCGCAACAGTTAGACGATGGAAAATAGAAGGAAAAAAATTAAATCTATATTCTGTCTCTATGTATTTATCTCTTCTAGATATTTCATATGAAGAAATTATACCATATGTGAACTTCTGTGTCTGCTTCTTTCACTTATGATGTTTTCAATGTTTATCCATGTTGTGGGATGTATCAATACTTCAGTCCTTTTTATGACAACAATATTTCACGCTATGGATATATCATCTTTGTGGTGTATCCATTCATCAGTTGATGCGGTTGTTTTCACTTTTTGGCTGTTATAAATAATGCTTCTATGAACACTCTGTACACATTTTTCTATAAGTGTTTTCAAATCTACGTAGTAATCGAATTTCTGGGTCATAATGGTATGCTATGTCTAACTTTCTGAGTAAGTGCCCAATTGTTTTCCATAGACGCTGTCCCATTTTACATTCCCACCAGAAATGTATGAGGGTTCTGAATTCTCCACATCCTTATCAACAATTATTTTTTCTGTTCCTGATGTTTTTCTAAACTATCTTAACTGTCTTTGTGGGCATTAAGTGGTAGCTTCTTTGCCCTTTAACTTTTCTTGTGTCCCTTGTAAACAATACAGAGCTGAAGTTTGTTTCTGTTCCCTTGTCTGACAACCTTTTTCTTTATGTTATGCATTTATTTAATTTCTTGTACTCATTACCAACTTAACTGGATTCATTTTAATCACATAATTTTGTGCTTATTATGTCATATTATTTGAAAAAAATTCTTTTCTCTCAGATTAATATTCTTTTTCTATTTCCTCATTCCACTTTTCTCCATGTCTCAGTTTGAAAGTTCTATTCAGTATATCTATTTTTTAAGAGGTTACCATAGATATTTTATTTTTTATTTTTTCATTTTTTTATTTTGATATGATTAATGTACAACTACATGAGCAACATTATGGTTACTAGACCCCGCCTTCATCAAATCCCCACCACATACCCCAATAAGAGTCACTGTTTTATAGCCCAGTAATATGCTGTCGAATCACTACTTGTCTTCTGTGAGGTATCCTGCCCTCCCCGTGCCCCCATCCCTGGCCATATTATGTATGCTATTGTATTTCCCCTTTTCCCCCCTTTTCACTCCCTTCGCACCCATGTTCCCAAGCCTTTTGCCCTTTGGTAACTGCTATAGTCCATTCTTGGGTTCTGTGATTCCGCTGCAGTATTGTTCCTTCAGTTTTTCCTTTGTTCTCTTACTGCACAGATGAGTGAAATCACATGATACTTGTCGTTCTCAGCCTGGCTTATTTCACTGAGCATAATACCCTCCAGCTCCATTCAGCATCATAGATATTTTAACATGCACTCTCAACAATATCTCAGGTTATCGTGATGCTTTAAATTCCTTCACAAAAACAAAGCGTTCTTAAACTTTGATCATTCTCTTCCCCATTTATATGCTATTATTTTCTCATATTCTTGCTGTAACTGTATCTTAAATCCCACCCATGAGGCATTGTTGTTTCATGTAGTTGTTCAAAGCATTTACCACATAGTCAACATTGTCTTTGTTCATTCCATGTTGCTTTTCTATAATTTTTTTACAATTTTTAGTTAAGGTATTATTGATATGCACTCTTATGAAGGTTTCACCTGAAGGAACAATGTGATTACTACATTCACCCACATTGTCGGGATGCCCCCTTACCTTTTGCAGTCACTGTCCATCGGTGTAGTAAGATGCCACCGATTCACTGTTTGCCTCCTCAGATGCACAGACACTTCCTATCTCTTTTTCTCTCTCTTTTTCTTCTGGAAACCCCCAAAATGCAAATGTTGTTCCATTTGGATTGGTCACACAGTTCTATTAATATTCTTTCATTCCTGGAGATCCTTTTATCTCTCTCTGCCTCAGTTTCCCTCTATTCCTGCTTAAGTAACCTCAGTGACCATCATTTTTAAATAATTTTTAAATGCATTTTTAATTCAAATGGATTTTGAAGATAACAGAAGAATAATCTGGAAAATACTACAGTGATCATCCCCTACAGGTGCTTAAAATTACTTAAACCAAGATTACAAAAACAAATTTTGTTTTTTAGAATCCAGGGACTACCATTAAATAAAAATTAATTTGATTGTTTGGATTACTCTACTCCTTTCTGCTAGACCTTTCCCATATTATGAAATATTTCCAGTATGCTAAAAAATAAAAAGCGTGTGTCAAAGCAAAACAGCAGTACATAAATACAAAAAAAACTTTTCGCATCTGAAAAGCAGGAAAAAAACAAAGGCAATCTTTGTGCATAATGTCTACATGTCATGTACTTAATGAAATTTATTGAAAATTTATTAACACATAGTTCTTATGTATGTAAAAATAAATTTACACATGAAAGTGCTTCTTCTTGAGCATTCACTTTATCACTTCCTCCCTTCTAATTTCAAGATTAATAAGGGAAATCATCCCAACAATATGCCTTTAGTTAAGTGAGCCAGAATTTAAATACTGCCCTGATTCTTTCAGTTGTAAACTCATACAAGTGCCACATGAGTAAAGTACAATTCCTGACTTTGAGGAGCTCACAGAGCAGTGGAAGTAACTGATACTAACGACATACAGTCTTTTAACATTTTCTTTATCTATATGAGAAACCATAGCATATTTTCACTTATCTCTAGAATAAAATTCAGTTTACAGGTGTAATACTGAAATAGCCCTGTTCAAAAGGTCAGTTTAATGTTGTAAACTAAGTATGGTTACTAGAAGTTCTCATTGCTTGGTAGATGTTGATATTTAATGCATACGTTGCATAATACATAAATTTATATTTATATGACAGATACTTGAAATTGAAAATTTCACTGGTACATAATGTAGAACAGGGTCTTGCAATTGGTACTTGGAATATTTGTCCTTCCAATTTTTCATAAAGAGATATACAGTATGGGTTGCTCCTACTGAAATAATAAAAACACCTAAAATGTCTGTTTACTAGTTCACATATTTTAAAGGTTTTGTGAATTTATATTATTTTCTATTCACTCTTTCTTATCTCCTAAAATGGCTATTTTCCTGGCCTTCCATCTTCTGCATCTGTATTGCAATTAATGCACTTTCTATGCTGAAAATATCGATCTTTTATCTTCAATTGAAATTGACAAACAGATGCTTAAGAAAAACAAAAATAAGGATAGTTTCTATTAGGACCAGGAAACTATTTAAAGCCTCTTTGTCTGCGTTGACACTTTATTACCTAGGTATTACCCATGACTACCCAACCTCCCAAAATAATTCAGTTTACACACACTCAAACACACAGTTCATTTGTAGTTTTCAGTGTTGTAGTTTTATTCCTTGTAACACATTGGTTATAAACACATCCTTTATTCCTAGTAACACAAAGTGATCCTCTGGACTTTTCTTCTTTAATTTTCTCCTTTGGGTTTAGATCCTTTCATTGATTTTTCTTTATTCTTTAAAAATTCCAGGTATGTTAAAACTCTTGTGAAATCTTCTGACCTATTTGTAATATTTAAAGTTCTATCTTAGAGTGCAGAGAGAACTAAAGGTAGAATTCTTATAATTCATGTTTAGCTTGGGAGAATCCAGATTTATGCTGCAAAATAAAAAATGAAAATTTTTGATTAAAAGAATTTTAAGACAGTAGGAAAATTCACAAGTGGAAAATTAAATTTAGAGCAGTTGAATACTCCAGTAGAACTATATGTTAGCTTACCATGGGGGTGTGGTGTGGGTGTGGAAGAGAACTAAAAGAAAAACGATAACTTTAGAGAGATGTAGCCATTCTTTAACTGTAAATAAAGGGTCACTGATAAAGAATCTCAGAACTGTAAAGAGACTAAAAAGTCATCTTGTCCTAGCTTCTTATCTTAAGAGGAGAGACTGAGGTAAACAGGCAGATTCTTGCCCAAAATCACACAATTAATAATTGCTAAGAATAAAGTCTCCGAAATCTTACTCCAGTGATCACTTTCCTCTTGTAGAATGTGTGTATAGGGGGCTCATAACTGCATATTCCAACAACCATCAGGCCCTGTCTCAACCTTTCTACATTTGAAGCTATTAACAAGAAAAGAAATCACGTTAAAATGTTTTCAAAACCAATAAAATACTCATAATTTGAACAAATTGGCCAACGTGCCTAAATTATGTCAGTTAAATTATCATTTAAAGTTATCTAACAAAATCCTGTTTGCCTTTTTCAAACTCCTAGCATAAAGCCTAATTCCCTACTGTTTCAGACTATCATTTCTTCCTATAAATTTCATTAAAAGCAATATGTTAAAGATTGTAAGTTATAATTGAGAAAGTTTTATATATAATGTATATATAAAAATACACATGCAACAGAGAGGCGGAGCCAACATGGCGGCGGGAGTAGGACAGTGGGAATCTCCTCCCAAAAACATATAGACTTTTGAAAATACAACAGACACAACTAGCCCTAAAAGAGAGACCAGAAGACTCAGGACAGTGGCCAGACTGCAGCTACACCAGCGAGAACCCAGCGACTGGTGAAAGGGGTAAGATGCAAGCCCCCGCCCGGCGGGACCAGAGCGCCCCTCCCCCCAGCTCCCGGCGGGAGAAGAATAAGCAGATCGGGGAGGGAGACGGAGCACAGGACTGCTGAACACCCAGCCCCAGCCATCTGGGCCAGAGCGTAGACACAGTAAGTGCCCAGGGGGCCCTGGACACTGGGGGAACAGGGAGTAAGACCTCCAAGCGGGTGCCGAAGCTGATGCCCCTGTGACAAAGAAAAGCCGGGGTTTTTTGAAAGTCTTAAAGGGACAGGGTCTTAACAGCTTGGTGGAAACAACCCAGGTCAAAGTACAGCAGCTGGAAATTACAGGGAAAACCGGGTGCACTAACGCCCTGGGCAACAGCTCTGAGACCACTCACGGAGGCAAACAGTCAAGCAGCCCCCCCATCCATTACCCCACCGGGCGCTGCGAAAGCAGAGAAGCAGCCTGAGACAAATTCCGCCCACAGAATGGGAAATTTCTCCCTTCCGGCCAGGCAAGACACAAAGAGGCACTCTACATGCAATTAACCAACGCAAGCCACTAGGGGTCGCAGTTGTCCCAGTAAAGAAAGGCCAGTAGCAAGTGAACAGTTTGGCCCTCCCAGCTCACAGTCAATAGCACCTGTCAACATAAAAAGGCAAAAAAATATGATCCAGACAAGACTAACCCAGACAGCTTCGGCATCTGCTACATCTTCCCCTCAGAAGGAATCTGGGGAGATAGATTTAGCCAGTCTTCCTGAAAAAGAATTCAAAACAAAAGTCATAACCATGCTGATGGACTTGCAGAGAAATATGCAAGAACTAAGGAAGGAGAATTCAGAAATAAAACAAGCTCTGGAAGGACTTCAAAACAGAATGGACGAGATGCATGAGACCATTAATGGACTAGAAAACAGAGAACAGGAACGCAGAGAAGCTGATGCAGAGAGAGATAAAAGGATATCCAGGAATGAAAGAATTTTAAGAGAGCTGAGTGACCAATCAAAAAGTAACAATATAAGAATTATAGGTATTCCAGAAGAAGTAGAGAGAGAAAAGGGGATAGAAAATGTCTTTGAAGAAATAATTGCTGAAAACTTCCCCAAACTAGGGGAAGAAATGGCCTCTCAGACCACAGAGGTACACAGAACTCCCATGACAAGGGATCCAAGGAGGGCAACACCAAGACACATAATAATTAAAATGGCAAAGATCAAAGATAAGGACAAAGTATTACAGGCAGCCAGACAGAAAAAAAAGGTTACCTACAAAGGAAAACCCATCAGGCTATCATCAGACTTCTCAACAGAAACCCTACAGGCCAGAAGAGAATGGCATGATATACTTACTGCAATGAAACAGAAGGGCCTCGAACCAAGACTACTGTATCGAGCACGAATATCATTTAAATATGAAGGAGAGATTAAACAATTCCCAGACAAGCAAAAGTTGAGGAAAATTGCCTCCCACAAACCACCTCTACAGGGCATACTACAGGGACTGCTGTAGATGGGAGCACTCCTAAAAAGAGCACACAACAAAACACCCAACATATGAAGAAGGGAGGAGGAGGAATAAGAAGGGAGAGAAATAAAGAATCATCAGAGTGTGTTTATAATAGCTCAACAAGCGAGTTAAGTTAGACAGTAAGATAGAAAAGAAGCTAACCCTAAACCTTTGGTAACCACAAACTTAAAGCCTGCAATGGCAATAAATTCATACCTTTCAATAATCACCCTAAATGTAAATGGATTGAATGCACCAATCAAAAGACACAGAGTAAAAGAATGGATAAAAAAGCAAGATCCGTCCATATGCTGCTTACAAGAGACTCACCTCAAACCCAAAGACGCGCACAGACTTAAAGTCAAGGGATGGAAAAAGATATTTCAAGCAAACAACAGAGAGAAGAAAGCAGGTGTTGCAATTCTGGTATCAGACAAAACAGGCTTCAAAATAAAGAAAGTAACAAAAGACAAAGAAGGACATTACATAATGATAAAGGGCTCAGTCCATCAAGAGGATATAACCATTATAAATACATATGCACCCAATAGAGGAGCACCAACATACCTGAAACAAATATTAATAGAACTAAAGGAGGAAATAGAATGCAATGCATTCATTCTAGGAGACTTCAACACACTACTCACTCCAAAGGACAGATCCACCAGACAGAAAATAAGTAAGGACACAGAGGCACTGAACAACACACTAGAACAGATGGACCTAATAGACATCTACAGAACTTTACATCCAAAAGCAACAGGATACACATTCTTCTCAAGTGCACATGGAACATTCTCCAGAATAGACCACATACTAGGACACAAAAAGAGCCTCAGTAAATTGCAAAAGATTGAAACCCTACCAACCAACTTTTCAGACCACAAAGGCATTAAACTAGAAATAAACTGTACAAAGAAAGCAAAAAGGCTCACAAACACATGGAGGCTAAACAACACGCTCCTAAATAATCAATGGATCAATGACCAAATCAAAATGGAGATCCAGCAATATATGGAAACAAATGACAACAACAACACTAAGCCCCAACTTCTGTGGGACACAGCAAAAGCAGTCTTAAGAGGAAAGTATATAGCAATCCAGGCATATTTTAAAAAGGAAGAGCAATCCCAAATGAACGGTCTAATGTCACAACTATCGAAATTGGAAAAAGAAGAACAAATGAGTCCTAAGGTCAGCAGAAGGAGGGACATAATAAAGATCAGAGAAGAAATAAATAAAACTGAGAAGAATAAAACAATAGCAAAAATCAATGAAACCAAGAGCTGGTTCTTCGAGAAAATAAACAAAATAGATAAACCTCTAGCCAGACTTATTAAAGGAAAAGAGAGTCAACACAAATCAACAGTATCAGAAATGAGAAAGGAAAAATCACGACGGACCCCGCAGAAATACAAAGAATTATTAGAGAATACTATGAAAACCTATATGCTAACAAGCTGGGAAACCTAGGAGAAATGGACAACTTCCTAGAAAAATACAACCTTCCAAGACTGACCCAAAAAGAAACAGAAAATCTAAACAGACCAATTACCAGCAACGAAATTGAAGCGATAATCAAAAAACTACCAAAGAACAAAATCCCCGGGCCAGATGGATTTACCTCGGAATTTTATCAGACATACAGGGAAGACATAATACCCATTCTCCTTAAAGTTTTCCAAGAAATAGTAGAGGAGGGGATACTCCCAAACTCATTCTATGAAGCTAACATCACCCTAATACCAAAACCAGGCAAAGACACCACCAAAAAAGAAAACTACAGACCAATATCCCTGATGAACGTAGATGCAAAAATACTCAACAAAATTTTAGCAAAACGAATTAAAAAATACATCAAAACCATCTTACACCATGACCAAGTGGGATTCATCCCAGGGATGCAAGGATGGCACAACATTCGAAAGTCCATCAATATCATCCACCACATCAACAAAAAGAAAGACAAAAACCACATGATCATCTCCATAGATGCTGAAAAAGCATTTGACAAAGTTCAACATCCATTCATGATAACAACTCTCAGCAGAATGGGAATAGAGGGCAAGTACCTCAACATAATAAAGGCCACCTATGAAAAACCTACAGCCAACATTATATTGAACAGCGAGAAGCTGAAAGCATTTCCTCTGAGATCGGGGACTTGACAGGGATGCCCACTCTCCCCACTGTTATTTAACATAGTACTGGAGGTCCTAGCCACGGCAATCAGACAAAAAAAAAATACAAGGAATCCAGATTGGCAAAGAAGAAGTTAAACTGTCACTATTTGCAGATGACATGATACTGTACATTAAAAACCCTAAAGACTCCACCCCAGAACTACTAGAACTGATATCGGAATACAGCAAAGTTGCAGGATACAAAATCAACACACAGAAATCTGTGGCTTTCCTATATAACAACAATGAACCAACAGAAAGAGAAATCAGGAAAACAACTCCATTCACAATTGCATCAAAAAAATAAAATACCTAGGAATAAACCTAACCAAAGAAGTGAAAGATTTATATCCTGAAAACGACAAGTCACTCTTAAAAGAAATTAAAGGGGACACTAACAGATGCAAACGTATCCCATGATCATGGCTAGGAAGAATTAATATCGTCAAAATGGCCATCCTGCCCAAAGCAATATACAGATTTGATGCAATCCCTATGAAACTACCAGCAACATTCTTTAATGAACTGGAACAAATAATTCAAAAATTCACATGGAAATACCAAAGACCCCGAATAACCAAAGCAATCCTGGGAGAGAAGAATAAACTAGGGGGGATCTCACTCCCCAACTTCAAGCTCTATTATAAAGCCATAGTAATCAAGACAATTTGTTACTGGCACAAGAACAGAGCCACAGACCAATGGAACAGACTAGACAATCCAGACATTAACCCAGACATATATGGTCAATTAATATTTGATAAAGGAGCCATGGACATACAATGGCGAAATGACAGTCTCTTCAACAGATGGTGCTGGCAAAACTGGACAGCTACATGTAGGAGAATGAATCTGGACCATTGTCTAACCCCATATACAAAAGTAAACTCATAATGGATCAAATACCTGAATGTAAGTCATGAAACCATTAAACTCTTGGAAGAAAACATAGGCAAAAACCTTTTAGACATAAACATGACTGACTCTTCTTGAACATATCTCCCCGGGCAAGGAAAACAACAGCAAAAATGAACAAGTGGGACTATATTAAGCTGAAAAGCTTCTGTACAGCAAAAGACACCATCAGTAGAACAAAAAGGAACCCTACAGTATGAGAGAATATATTTGAAAATGACACATTAGATAAAGGCTTGATGTCCAGAATATATAAAGAGCTCACACGCCTCAGCAACAAAAAACAAATAACCCAATTAAAAAATGGGCACAGGAACTGAACAGACGGTTTTCCAAAAAAGAAATACAGATGGCCCACAGACACATGAAAAGATGATCCACATCGCTAATTATCAGAGAAATGCAAATTAAAACTACAATGAGGTATCACCTCACACCAGTAAGGATGGCTGCCATCCAAAAGACAAACAACAACAAATGTTGGCGATGCTGTGGAGAAAGGGGAACCCTCCTACATTGCTGGTGGGAATGTAAACTTGTTCAACCATTGTGGAAAGCAGTATGGAGGTACATCAAAATGCTCAAAACAGACATACCATTTGACCCAGGAATTGCACTCCTAGGAATTTACCCTAAGAATGCAGCAATCAAGTATGAGAAAGACCAATGTACCACTATGTCTATCGCAGCACTATTTACAATAGCCAAGATTTGGAAGCAACCTAAATGTCCATCGATAGATGAATGGATAAAGAAGATGTGGTACATATACACAATGGAATACTACTCAGCCATAAGAAAAGGGCAAATCCAACCATTTGCAGCAACATGGATGGAGCTGGAGGGTATTTTGCTCAGTGAAACAAGCCAAGCAGAGAAAGAGAAATACCAAATGATTTCACTCATCTGTGGAATATAAGAACAAAGGAAAAACTGAAGGAACAAAACAGCAGCAGAATCACAGAACTCAAGAATGCACTAACAGGTACCAAAGGGAAAGGGACTGGGGAGGATGGGTGGGTAGGGAGGGATAAGGGGGGGCAGAAAAAGAGGGGTATTAAGATTAGCATCCATAGCGGGGTGGGAGAAAGGGGAGGGCTGTACAACACAGAGAAGACAAGTAGTGATTCTACAACAGGTTGCTACGCTGATGGACAGTGACTGTAAAGGGGTTTATAGGGGAGACCTGGTATAGGGGAGAGCCTAGTAAACAAAGTATTCGTCATGTAAGTGTAGATTAATGATTAAAAAAAAAATGCAGTTCCTATGTGGTGACCTCTAATAAGTTCTACACAATGATATAAAGGACATATAAAAGTGTAGGCAAAGGGTCTGTTTGTGTTTATACAGAGGATCAAAGCCTAATTTGGCTACCCCGAAAATGAACTAAGATACGATATGAAAAAGAACTTCCAACATCAGCACTCTCGGGAAGACTCATGACAGAAGATGATCAGAAAAAAAAAAAAAAAAAAAAAAAAAAAAACTTCCACAAAGATCCACGCACTGTCACAGGTGTAAATGCACTCATCCCACCAGTTCCTGGACTTGCCATCGGAAAGATGAAGGAGATATCTAAGCTGGCCTGTGCATGCAGTAAAACAAAAATTGGACTGGATCTATACTGTTGGAACTCAACCAAGAATTAGGAGAAGTGCAAATTGTAGTGCACCAAAATCTTACAACCACAGACTATTTATCGTTAAAAGAACATATGGGATATGAACAGCCCCCAGGAATGGGGTGTTCTAGTTTATCTGAATTCTCTCAGACTGTTTAAGTTCAGTCGGACAATATCCACCATATCATAGATAAGTTTTCACAAATGCCTAAGGTGCCTAACTGGTTTTCTTGGTTTCACTGGAGATGGCTGGTAATTACAGGTATGCTTTGGTTAGGTAACTATATTCCTATTATGTTAATGTGTGTGCACAATTTAATTAGTAGTTTAAAACCTATCCATGCTGAAGTTACTCTACAAGAAGATATGTCAAAGAAATAATCAATCTTCCCAGGTTTTCTTCTGCCTGCTACTTCTATAGCTTTTCTTCTTCCTACCTAATCACAACCTTTAAATAGAACTCGTGCCACATGTCGAATTTACCGAGTATCATAATTCTTCCAAGTGGTAAAGACACCTCAAGACAAATGCTGGGCGTAGAAGCCACAGGGCATAAATATGCAAAGAAGTAAAAAGCTAACCTTTTCAAACGATAAGGCTTCTCTCTCACTTACCAACTTTACATTTCCCTGTATTGCCCCGGAAGATGACTGGTTAGCCAGAGACGGGTAAGATTCCTCAAGGGAGGAACAACCTAAGACAGGCACAGTTGCAGGGGGCCATCTGGTGAGAAAATGGGGAGCAGCAGAGGTGAGGCTTAGAACCTCCCCCCTCATGTTCTGAGAAAAATCTTCTGTATACATGGATGTTTATTGCCCTCGTCTATCTCGGATTAACACATAGTCTACAGGCACACACCTGATCATCTACATTTGCTCTCTTACAACACTAAACTCTGTTTTCTACCTTCATCTCGTATCTACCTACCACTTCAGCATTTTATTAAAAGTAATAATAATAGAGAAATATGGTATCCACATATAAATCAAGTTTAAAAATCAAATGAATATTCATATTTGAACTGTGTATAGTTCATGATGCATGAAGAAAACCGAAAGCTTCTGTGTTGACTGCCCTTGCACTGTTCACCATGTAACTTATACACTATGTAAGAATTTGTACTCCATGTAAGAATTTGTTCGTTATGCATCAGAAGATTGGAGACTGACGAAAATTAGGCTTGGGGTGGATTAATGATTGTGCATTGAGTATTGACCCCCCTATACAGAAACTTATTGTTGTTAACAACTATTTGATCAATAAATATGAGAGATGCCCTCACAAAATACATATATATATATATATATAAACACACTTCCAATTGTAAAATAAATAAGTAACCGGGATGTAATGTATAGCATAAGGAATATAGTCAAAATATTGTAACAACTTGGTATGGTGATAGCTGGTACCTAGAATTATCCTGTATATAAATGTTGAATCACTGTGTTGTACACCTGAATCTAATGTAATGTAATACTGTTGTCAACTACCCTTCAATAAAAAAAAAATACACATGCATGCAAGAATATACACACACACATATATATATATATACAAGAATTAATTAACATTCTTGTTCATATTGGCTTACTAAAGAAAGAGTTTATTCTCATTAGATTAGATTGCATAACCTTTCTTAAGTAGTGAGTTTTTAATTAAATAGATATTCTTTATTTCACTTGGTGTCATCAAAAATTTAAAGTACTCCTTTGAACTACTGTTTCTCTTAAAAATTCTGTAATGACTGTAGTTAATCAAATAATTTATACTTAAAGAGAAATAATACTTTTCTTTCATCAAAAAAGGCTTTTAAATTGTTTAAGTTATTTCATTTAATTTATATGATCTAGGCAAATCCAGTCATATCTGTTTTAATTTAGTGCACAATAAAATATTTTGAGTTTTAAAATCAAAATACCAAATATAGTTGCAAGGTATTATAGGTGAACCCTATAGTGAATTGCATTGCTTCAAAATGCAAAATGTAATTAACTTTCATAAATATTTTTATACAGTATGTACTGACATCAACTATTTTTACGTCTCCTTATTTTTATTTGTCTACTTTAATTTATTTCATTAAAGTTTGATAAATTCATGTTCTTTATGATAAAAGGTTAATGTTTTGCTCTTATATAAAAAACTTGGAGAGTATTTGAAATATCTACACACACCCATGCACACACGCACACACATACACACACCTGCACGCCCAGGAATCTCCCTTAAAGAACACTTAAAATCCTTCCAAACTGTTTGGTGCTTTACTACTTATATTATATTGCATTTGCACTTCTTTTCTTCTGGGTACCCTATATCAGGCTTAAGAAAGCAGTTTTTTTTTAACTTGCATAATTCCATGCTAACAAAATTTGTTAACTTGAATTTCATTTTAAAATTGTATATTCTGAGGCAGAGACAACATGGTGGCGTGAGTAGGACAGTGGGAATCTCCTCCCAAAAACATATATATTTTTGAAAATACAACTAATCCTAAAAGAGAGACCAGAAGACACAGGACAACAGCCAGACTACATCCACATGTGCGAGAGCCCAGTGCCTGGTGAAGGGCGTAAGATACAACCCCCGGCCCGGCGGGACCCGAGCACGCCTCCCCCCAGATCCCAGCGTATGGGAGAGGGAGCTCAGGACGGCTAAACACCCAGCCCATGCCACCCGCAACAGAGGGCAGACAAAGAGCATGCGTGGAGGGCTGGAAACTAGGGAAACAGGGCAGCAAGACCTCTGAGCGGGTTCTGAAGCTGATGCACCTGTGACAAAGAAAAGTGAGTGCTTTTTGAAAGTCTTAAAGGGACAGGGACGTAACAGCTGAATGGAAACAATACAGGTCACAGCCCAGTGGCTGGAAATTACAGGGAAAACCAGGCGCACTAACACCCTGGGCAACAGCTCTGAGACCCCTCACGGAGGTAAACAGCCAAACAGCCCCCAAGTACTTTACCCCTCTGCATGCTGCGAAAGCAGAGAAGCAGCCTAAGGCAGACCACGCCCACAGAAAGGGAGATTCCTCCATATCGGCCGGGCAAGACACAAAGAAACAGTCTACATGCAATTACCCAACACAAGCCACTAGGGGTCACAGTTGTCCCAGTAAAGAAAGGTCAGTAGCAAGTGAACAGTTTGGCCCTCCCAGCTGACAGTCAATAGCACCTGTAAACATGAAAAGGCAAAAAAATATGATCCAGATAAGACTAACCCAGACAGCTTTGGCATCTGCTACATCTTCCCCTGAAAAGGAACCTGGGGAGATAGATTTAACCAGTCTTCCTGAAAAAGAATTCAAAGCAAAACTCAGAACCATGCTGATGGACTTGCAGAGAAATATGCAAGAACTAAGGAAGGAGAATACAGAAATAAAACAAGCTCTGGAAGGACTTCAAAGCAGAATGGAAGAGACTCAAGAGACCATTAATGAACTAGAAAACAGAAAACAGGAATGCAGAGAAGCTGATGCAGAGAGAGATAAAAGGATCTCCAGGAATGAAAGAATTCTAACAGTGCTGAGTGACCACTCGAAACGGAACAATATCTGCATTATAGGGGTACCAGAAGAAGAAGAGAGAGAAAAAGGGATAGAAAGTGTCCTTGAAGAAATAATTGCCGAAAACTTCCACAAACTAGGGGAAGAAATGGCCTCTCAGACCACAGAGGTACACAGAATTCCCATATAAAGGGATCCAAGGAGGGCAACAACAAGACACATGATAATTAAAATGGCAAAGATCGAAGACAAGGACAAAGTATTAAAGGCAGCCAGAGAGAAAAAAAAGGTTACCTACAAAGGAAAACCCATCAGGTTATCATCAGACTTCTCAACAGAAACCCTACAGGCCAGAAGAGAATGGCATGATATACTTAATGCAATGAAACAGAAGGGCCTCGAACCAACACTACTGTATCCAGCACGAATATCATTTAAATATGAAGGAGGTATTAAACAATTCCCAATCAAGCAAAAGTTGAGGGAATTTGCCTCTAACAAACCACCTCTACAGGGCATCTTACAGGGACTGCTCTAGATGGGAGCACTCCTAAAAAGAGCACAGAATAAAACACCCAACATATGAAGAAGGGAGGAGGAGGAATAAGAAGGGAGAGAAATAAAGAATCATCAGACCGCGTTTATAATAGCTCAACAAGTGAGTTAAGTTAGATGGTAAGATAGTAAAGAAGATAACTCCGAACCTTTGGTAACCACAAACTTAAACCCTGCAATGGCAATAAGTGCATACCTTTCAATAATCACCATAAATGTAAATAGACTGAATGAACCAATCAAAAGACAAAGAGTAATAGAATGGATAATAAAGCAAGATCCATCCATATGCTGCCATAAAGAGACTCACCTCAAACACAAAGACATGAACAGACAATGTCAAGGGACGGAAAATGATATCTCATGCAAACCACAGAGAGAAAAAAGCAGGTGTTGCAATTCTGGTATCAGAAAATACAGACATCAAAATAAAGAAAGTAACAAAAGACAAAGAAGGACATTACATAATGATAAAGGGCTCAGTCCAACAAGAGGATATAACCATTATAAATATATATGCACCCAATACAGGAGCACCAACATACCTGAAACAAATACTAACAGAACTAAAGGTGGAAATCGAATGCAATGCATTCACACTAGGAGACTTCAACACACCACTCACACCAAAGGACAAATCCACCAGACAGAAAATAAGTAAGGACACAGAGGCACTGAACAACACACTAGAACAGAGGGAACTAATAGACATCTACAGAAGTCTACATCCAAAAGCAACAGGATACACATTCTTCTCAAGTGAACATGGAACATTCTCCAGAATAGACCACATACTAGGCCACAAAAAGAGCCTCAGTAAATTCCAAAAGATTGAAATCCTACCAACCAACTTTCCAGAATACAAAGGCATAAAACTAGAAATAAACTGTACAAAGAAAGCAAAAAGGCTCACAAACACATGAAGGCTTAACAACACACTCCTAAATAATCAATGGATCAATGACCAAATCAAAATGGAGATCCAGCAATATATGGAAACAAATGACAAGAACAACACAAAGCCCCAAATACTGTGGGACACAGCAAAAGCAGTCTTAAGAGGAAAGTATATAGCAATCCAGGCATATTTAAAAAAGGAATAACAATCCAAAATGAATGGTCTAAAGTCACAATTATCAAAATTGGAAAAAGAAGAACAAATGAGACCTAAGGTCAGCAGAAGGAGGGACATAATAAAGATCAGAGAATAAACAAATAAAATTGAGAAGAATAAAACAATAGCAAAAATCAATGAAACCAAGAGCTGGTTCTTCGAGAAAATAAACAAAATAGATAAGCCTCTAGCCAGACTTATTAAGAGGAAAAGAGTGTCAACACAAATCAACAGTATCAGAAATGAGAAAGGAAAATCACGACGGAACCCACAGAAATACAAATAATTATTAGAGAACACTAAGAAAACCTATAAGCTAACAAGCTGGGAAACCTAGGATAAATGGAAAACTTCCTAGAAAAATACAACCTTCCAAGACTGACCCAGAAAGAAGCAGAAAATCTAAACAGACCGATTACCAACAACGAAATTGAAGCAGTAATTTAAAAAACTACCAAAGAACAAAACCCCCAGACCAGATGGATTCACCTGGGAATTTTATCAGACATACACGAAGACATAATACCCATTCTCCTTAAAGTTTTCCAAAAAATAGAAGAGGAGGGGATACTCCCAAACTCATTTTATAAAGCTAACATCACCCTAAAACCAAAACCAGGCCAATAACCCACCAAAAAAGAAAACTACAGACCAATAACCCTGATGAATGTAGATGCAAAAATACTCAACAAAATATTAGCAAACCGAATTCAAAGATACATCAAAAGGATCGTACAACATGACCACGTGGGATTCATCCCAGGGATGCAAGGATTGTACAACATTTGAAAGTCTATCAACATCATCTACCACATCAACAAAAAGAAAGACAAAAACCACACGATCATGTCCATAGATGATGAAAAAGCATTTGACAAAGTTCAACATCCATTCATGATAAAAACTCTCAGCAAAATGGGAATAGAGGGCAAGTACCTCAACATAATAAAGGCCATCTATGATAAACCCACAGAAAACATTATATTGAACACCAAGAAGCTGAAAACATTTCCTCTGACACTGGGAACTAGACAGGGATGCCCACTCTCCCCATTGTTATTTAACATAGTACTGGAGGTCCTAGCCATAGCCACGGCAATCAGACAAAACAAAAACATACAAGGAATCCAGATTGGTAAAGAAGAAGTTAAACTGTCACTATTTGCAGATGACATGACACTGTACATAAAAAACCCTAAAAACTCCACCCCAAAACTACTAGAACTGATATTGGAATACAGCAAAGTTTCAGGATACAAAATCAACACACAGAAATCTGTGGCTCTCCTATATACTAACAATGAACCAACAGAAAGAGAAATAAAAAAAAAAACTCCATTCACAATTGCATAAAAAAAAAATACCTAGGAATAAACCTAACCAAAGAAGTGAAAGACTTATACTCTGAAAACTACAAGTCACTCTTAAGAGAAATTAAAGGGGACACTAACAGATGGAAACTCATCCCATGCTCGTGGCTAGGAAGAATTAATATCGTCAAAATGGCCATCCTGCCCAAAGCAATATACAGATTTGGTGCAATCCCTATGAAACTACCAGCAACATTCTTCAATGAACTGGAACAAATAATTCAAAAATTCATATGGAAACACCAAAGACCCCGAATAGCCAAAGCAATCCTGAGAAAGAAGAATAAAGTAGGGGGCATCTCACTCCCCAACTTCAAGCTCTACTATAAAGCCATAGTAATCAAGGCAATTTGGTACTGGCACAAGAGCAGAGCCACAGACCAATGGAACAGACTAGACAATCCAGACATTAACCCAGACATATATGGTCAATTAATATTTGATAAAGGAGCCATGGACATACAATGGCGAAATGACAGTCTCTTCAACAGATGGTGCTGGCAAAACTGGACAGCTACATGTAGGAGAATGAAACTTTAACATTGTCTAACCCCATATACAAAAGTAAATTCAAAATGGATCAAAGACTTGAATGTAAGTCACGAAACCGTTAAAGTCTTGGAAGGAAACATAGGCAAAAACCACTTAGACATAAACATGAGTGACCTCTTCTTGAAAATATCTACCTGGGCAAGGAAAACAACAGCAAAAATGAACAAGTGGGACTATATTAAGCTGAAAAGCTTCTGTACAGCAAAAGACACCATCAATAGAACAAAAAGGAACCCTACAGTATGGGAGAATATATTTGAAAATGACAGATCCGATAAAGGCTTGACGTCCAGAATATATAAAGAGCTCACACACCTAAACAAACAAAAAACAAATATCCCAATTAAAAAATGGGCAGAGGAACTGAACAGACAGTTCTCCGAAAAAGAAATACAGATGGCGAAAAGACACATGAAAAGATGCTCCACATCACTAATTATCAGAGAAATGCAAAATAAACTACAATGAGGTATCACCTCACACCAGTAAGGATGGCTGCCATCCAAAAGACAAACAACAACAAATGTTGGCGAGGCTGTGGAGAAAGGGGAACCCTCCTACACTTCTGGTGGGAATGTAAATTATTTCAACCATTGTGGAAAGCAGTATGGAGGTACATCAAAATGTTCAAAACAGACTTACCATTTGACCCAGGAATTACACTCCTAGGAATTTACCATAAGAATGCAGCAATCATGTTTGAGAAAGACCAACGCACCCTTATTTTTATCGCAGCACTATTTACAATAGCCAAGAATTGGAAGCAACCTAAATGTCCATCGATCGATGAATGGATAAAGAAGATGTGGTACATATAGAGAATGGAATACTACTAAGCCATAAGAATAGGGAAAATCCTACCATTTGCAGCAACATGGATGGAGCTGGAGGGTATTATGCTCAGTGAAACAAGCCAAGTGGAGAAAGAGAAATACCAAATGATTTCCCTCATCTGTGGAGTATAAGAACAAAGTAAAAACTGAAGGAACAAAACAGCGGCAGAATTACAGAACTCAAGAATGGACTAACAGATACCAAAGGGAAAGGGACTGGGGAGATGGGTGGGAAGGGAGGAATAAGACGGGGGGGGGGGAAGACGGGGGTTATTAAGATTAGCATGCATGGGGGGTTGGGAGAAAGGGGAGGGCTACACAACACAGAGAAGGCAAGTAGTGATTCTACAACATTTTGCTATGCTGATGGACAGTGACTGTAAAGGGGTTTGTAGGGGGGACCTGGTATAGGGGAGAGCCTAGTAAACATAATATTCATCATGTAAGTGTAGATTAATGATACAAAAAAAAAGGCAGTTCCTGTGTGGTGACCTGCAAAGAGTACTACACAAGGGTATAAAGGGTATACAAAAGTGTAGGCAAAGGGTCTGTTTGTGTTTATACAGAGGATCAAAGCCTAATTGGGCTACCCCGAAAATGAACTAAGATACGATATGAAAAAGAACTTCCAACATCAGCACTCCCTGGAAGACTCATGCCACAAGATGATCATCAAAAATCCCCAACAAAGACCCATGCACTGCTACAGGTGTAGATGCACTCATCCCACCAGTTCCTGGACTTGTCATGGGAATGAAGAAGGAGATATCTAAGCTGGCCTGTGCATACAGTAAAACAACAAATTTGGCTGGATCTATACTGTTGGAACTCAACCAAGAATTTGGAGAAGTGCAAATTGTACTGCTCCAAAATCTCACAACTACAGACTATTTACTGTTAAAAGAATATATGGGATGTGAACAGTCCCCAGGTATGGGTTGTTTTAATTTGTCTGATTTCTCTCAGACTTTTCAAGTTCAGTTGGACATTATCCACCATATCATAGATAAGTTTTCACAAATGCCTAAGGTGCCTAACTGGTTTTCTTGGTTTCACTGGAGATGGCTGGTAATTACAGGTATGCTTTCATTATGTAACTATACTCCTACTATGTTAATGTGTGTGTGCAATTTAATTAGTAGTTTAAAACCTATACATGCTGAAGTTACTCTACAAGAAGATATGTCAAAGAAATAATCAATCTTCCCATGTTTTCTTCCGCCTGCTACTTCTACAGCTTTTCTTCTTCCTTCCTAATTATAACACTTAAATAGAATTCATGCCTCATATCAAATTGACTGAGTATCATAATTCTTCTAAGTGGTAAAGATACCTCAAGACAAATGCTGGGCACAAATATGCAAAGAAGTAAAAAGCTAACCTTTTCAAACAATAAGGCTTCTCTCTCACTTACCAACTTTACATTTCTCTGTATGGCCCCGGAAGATGACTGGTTAGCCAGAGACGGGTAAGATTCCTCAAGGGAGGAACAACCTAAGACAGGCACAGTCGCAGGGGGGCCATCAGGTGAGAAATTGGGGATCAACAGAGGTGAGGCTTAGAACCTCACCCCCCCTGTTCTGAGAGAAATCTTCTGCATACGTGGATGTTTTATTGCCCTTGTCTAACTTGGATTAACACATAGTCTACATGCACACACCTGATCATCTACATTTGCTCTCTTACAACACTAAACTCTGTTTTCTACCTTTATCTTGTTTCTACCTACCACTTCAGCATTTTATTAAAAATAATAATAATATATAGAGAAATGTGGTATCCACATATAAATCAAGTATAAAAATCAAATGAGTATTCATATTTGAACTGTTTATAGTTCATAATGCATGAGCAAAACTGACAGTTTCTGTGATGACTGCCCTTGTACTGTTCACCATGTAACATATTCACTATGTAAGAATTTGTTCTCCATGTAAGAACTTGTTCATTATGCTTCAGAAGATTGGAGACTGATGAAAATTAGGCTTGCAGTGGACTAATGATTGTGCATTGAGCATTGACTCCCCTATAGAGAAGTTTATTGTTGTCAACAACCATTTGATCAATAAATATGAGAGATGCCCTCACACACACAAAAAAGTGCACACTTCCAATTGTAAAATAAATAAGTAACCGGGATGTAATGTATAGCATAAGGAATATAGTCAAAATATTGTAACAGCTTGGTGTGGTGATAGCTAGTACCTACAATTATCCTGTATATAAATGTTGAATCACTGTGTCGTACACCTGAAACTAATGTAATACTGTGTGTCAACTACCCTTCAATAAATAATAATTATCTACAAAAAATATATATATACATATATCGTTGTATATTTTTATTATAATCATTACTTTATACACATTTAAAATAAAATTTTGCTACCTAAAAATGAAGACAAAACATTTTTTATATTTGTGGGCTATACATAAATAAGTTTGATGTTCACATGAAATTACATGCTATTCTATTAACACATAAACAGGTAATGCCTTATTTTATTACTATATGAACTATGAAATCTTGGGAAACCTGTTCCCAGGGTATCAGTAACAGTGTGTCTATCAATTACTAGCAGTACAGAAGTCACCAACAGTTACAATACTGTCATTTTTGTACCTGTTATTTTTAAGTTGCAGTAGAAAAACAAGACCCTATGGAAATAGTTAAAAATTATTAGCACTTCTCATCTAGAATATAGTAGAACACCTTGGTCTGCTGCTGTCAAAGTAAAACTATGGTGCAAATGACCAACATTCCATTGAATTATGACATAATGCTGAAAAGCAAAATAATTACTTTACCATCGAACAATTTGTGTAACAATGTTTTGCTTAGCCATTGTGCACGTTTTCCGCAATTTTTTCCGAATACACTGTTGATGAAAGATTAATTTTTTCCATGAATGTGAGCACAGTGGAAACGGAATCCTCAAGGTCAATTTTTTAGTGGGAAGATTATTAAACCAGATAGTTTTGAAATATCCGAGTGATATTGTTTCATAACTTCAATGTAACAGTGACCTGGAGAATAATTCCATTTTGCTCCTCATCAATTCATCTACTCTTAAGAAACAAATATACCTGAGTGGAGACTGTAGAGGATGAAATAAATAAATATTGCAATGGTTCGTGTCCAACACTGTGGATTAGAATCACTTGTGGAGTTTTCCTTAAAGAGCAAAGAGGCCTACTTCTACCACAGATATTCTAATGCAATTATGCTAGGGTGGGTCACGGGACATCAGGGTTTTTAAAAAAACTATGTTTGTTTTGTTTGTTAATAATCCTAAGGTTATTCTAATGTAAATCAACATTGATAACCACTGTATCCCAGCATCATTTAGTTCAGATTGGTCGATATTTATCACATAGCAACAGAACTACCAACGGATGGCCCAGGAGGCATGGCTCTGGTAAAGTTGTCATATTTTCATTTGGACATGAAACTTTGTATTTATGCCCCTCATTCTATAAAAACAACTTTCCTAAGTATTGCCAGCAATACTTCAATTGCTAACTTTATTACATATTCACAGATCCATACAAAACAAGTGACAACCTTTCTTCTTTGGTCTGCCGACTTGCTATTTAATTCCTCCTTACCATTCTGTTTTTTGTGTGCTTGTTCGTATCTTGGGCACTCTCTTCCTTTGGATGTTATGACACAGAGTGGACAATTCAAAGGCCCTGAGCCACAGTTCTGGGAAAGTTGGATAATCCCACCAAATTTCCCAGTGTTATTGCATTGGGAAGTTTAGATATAACTTCATTACTGATGCTTTTTTGACTCTCTTATCGTTCACCTCCAATCCATCTTGAGAACTAAACTTCCTCAAATACTATTTTTACTACTGTTCAAATCTCATACAATTCTAGATTTATAGTATAACAATTATCTTTTCTACTAGCATTTATAGTATAACAATTATCTTTTCTACTGGCCACCAAGATACACTTATTACTGAAGTCTGCAGTATTCCTCATCTTTCTGCATTTTCAAGGGCTGCCATGCTCATTCCGGGCTTGCTTTATATTCTCCATGCTTCCAGGGTTTCTCTTTCTTCCCCATTAGCTGTCAAAATCCCACCTAATTTTCAAGACTCAGCTCAAGTTCCAGTTTTTGTAAAATATGATCTCTCATTTTCCCAGGTTATTCAAATATCTCTTTTTACAGAAAATGGACAGTTTTATATTTAATTTTTAAATTAGTTTGTGTTATAAATTAATAGTTGCACATTCCTTGCTCATCTATACAAGGAGATATATTTGATAAAGGGAAAACTTATAAATATTTTAATATGCGCACACACATAGATAGGGGTTAATGATTTCTTAGCAAATATGTCCTAGTTGTTTGAGAAACGACAATATCTGGCATACTGTTTTCTATGAATTGGGTATTTACTATGGGAAGCACATTTTTACTATTTTAAATAGATTTTTAAAAATATTGTGGTGAATGTTACTAAATGTGGCTTTTTTACATAGGATAGAGATAAGGAACAATGGCATGACCTAGGCTTACCTTCTTTATTATAATCTAGACCACAGATTATTGGTTAAGATAAAGGTGGTCTTTCAATATATTTGAAAAAGAAAATAATAAAATTTCATTTTTCCCATTTTATCAGAGCCTCAAAAATCAAGCTAAGGTTAATATGAATTTCAATAATAGCATACACTTATGTAGTACTATGTGTCAGGGACTATTCTACATCCTTAACATGTACCCATTTATAATCTTCACAACAATCTTAAAGTAGCTATTATTATTACACATTTCCTATAGGTGAGAAGACTGAGGACTAGAGAGGTTAAAAAGTGCTTCCAAAGTCATATTGCTAGTTAGTGCCTTAGTCTAGGTTTAAACCTTGGGCAGCCTGTTTCAAGAAATTCTACTCTTAACCCCTGAGCCTTACATCCGGTCCAGAAATCTCAGCCAGGGAAAAGAGCATCACTAGTTAATTCTCTTTTCCAAACATTTTGTCTTAAAATACAGAGCACATTCACAATATCCACCATTTTCATTTACTTAATCCCAGTTCTTACAATTCTAATTGCGACATTACTTTTGTCTATTTGTACATGTCCTTTAAACCACTGCTGATGGACATCTACAAGAGAGGAAAGACCTCCCAAGTTGAAATGTAAAGATAACATGATAGTATCTGTATATGTGCACTTAATGTTCCTTAATTGAAAACATTTAAAATAAAAATAAAGAACAAAGTGCATATAATCTCTTATTTTTCTAATGTCCAGATATTTCATAACTGCCCAGAGCAAGTGATGTCAAGACATACAAATGACGTTTGTATTCATTCAATCAGCTGCTCTCACACCATAACATCATTCAAGCAAGTGGCTAGATTTATCACTTTTATTTAGAAATATTTGAATTTAACTTACAGAGTGGTAAGAACAGGAGTACTATTTAAAAGTTTAATTGCCCGGATTAGATGCTGCCTCTTGAATACCGTTTTTTCTCTAATATTTCAGGATATTTAATCATCATCATCATCATTATTTACTCATTCACTATTAGTCATTTTCCCCGCATATCTGTGGGAAAAAGAGAGAAGGGCAGTAGGTGTTGGATTTAAAAAATTAAATGAATTGTCCTTTCTTACGTCATTGAGGTGCAGTATCTTTATTACGTGTGTCTGTCAAATATGTTACCATAACCTTAATAAATTTACCATATTTTTGTGTGTTCCAGCTTAAATACACTAGCTATATAAATACCCAACATCAAAATATAATGTTGTTATTATTAGCAAGTTTTCTGAGGCTTCTAGCTTTACACAGCATATAATCTAGTCTAAAAATAAAAATAAGAGGATTCTGACCAAAAGTCACATCCCTGTTACTTCATCCGGCTACCTTTCTTTGATTTTTTAATAGTGTATTTAAAAAATTTATTCAAACTTATACAATAAAACACTTTTGGTCTTGAATTCAAACATCATGGATGTTGACAGAATGTTACTTTATACTACCTTTATATTCTTCACAGAGTTGCCTTGTTTGTTTTGCTTCCCAATAAAATGCTGGAATCTTGCAGACTGAGAGTGTATTTTATTCACACTTTTACCTGCTTAGTTTAGCATGGTGCTCCCATGGAGATGTAGCTCAAAGGGAATTGTGAGATTGTATTTTATTCACTCTTTTACCTGCTTAGTTTAGCATTGTGCTCCCATGGAGATGTAGCTCAAACGGAATTGTGAAATGAACGGATAATAATGAGTGAATGAAAGTATGAATTTGAAGAAGGTGAAATAAAAAATACATAATAGGAAGCTCATTTTTAAAATAATTCCATCTTTATATTCAAGAAGAGTCTAGTAGAAAAGTTGGCAAGTTTCCTAGTTCACAAAATACAACATTTTAAATATAAAATATTCCTTTTATTTTTAAAATAAAGAAGCCTAATTTTTTTCCTTTCATGGAAAACTTATGCCTTTATGTAGAATAAGGTGGGATGAATACAGGCTATTTAGAATTCAAGGATGAAAGTTGGAAAAATAATCTGAATTAGTCATTTAAACAACCAAACGCTCTCCATGGACACTACTGCAACATCCTGAATCTCTTATTAGTGTTTCTTAGTTAAACTGTAAAATTCTTGTTGCGGTAAGGCATGCTTTAGCAATGTGTGTGCTTTATATTACATATGCTTATGTTAAATTCTGGCAAGTCTGATAATATAATTGATCATTTTTTCAAAGAAGATGAACTCCGTTTATTTCTTTACATTTGAAAGGTGAATGTGAGATAACAATTGTCTCCTTTTAAAACTGGCTGTGTGTTAAATTATATCAAAGAGATAAAAACTGAATACTTACTTGGTAATATATATATAATATTGTCATAATTAAAACAATGTAACCCTTTTCCATTAACAACCATAAAGAATATATTTTTGAAACTAGTGAATAAATACTTGAGAAAAAAATTGGAGGAAAATAAAGTTTTAAATACTTTTGCTTTATTATTCTTGACTATAAAAAATCGGCCAATATAATTTGCTTAGATTGAAGTGGGGATATTACATTCAAAAATAAAACAAGATCAAAAGTATTTTTATCTCTTACATAAAATGAGTGCAAAATTTGTTTTAAAATTATGAAGTAAATTTACAGTTTTTCTCTATGACTTTTATTGTCTCAATTTTTGTCCTGACAATTTTAAAGCAAACATAAAAGATTTAAAAATAAAATATTTGTATTGTAAAATGTCAGGTTTCCCTCTCCACACTCAGACACACTGTTATCTAAATTTCCTTTTTTTTATTGAGCTTCATAACTCCTGTACATGAACAATGAAAATAACATGTATTTGCACTAAGGCAATGTGCCAACTATAGACAGTTGCATGTATCTTAGATAAATCTTAGGTAGTTTTATATGAACAGACTGAATTTCCCTGGGCATCTGAAAGTTTGAAGCATGTACCATATGAAATAACATTTTGGTAGCCAAAATAAGAAAATGGTGAAACAGTAGCAGCTTCTAATTCTACTTAGAGTTCAAAAATTACTATATTAGACAAAATATTAGGGAGATAAAGGTAGTAAGCCTAATGTTTAAGTCTGCAAATATTTTTATTTCTTATTGACATGATGAAATTTGATGTGTCCAAATAATTTCATATGGCTTTTTGTTTATATTCTCTATTATAAGAAAAATGTCTTTCAAAATAAAATAACTAATCAAATTGTTAATATATGAGAAATATATATATGAGAATATATTATATATATAATATGTATAATATATGAGAAACATATATAATGGGAGCATTATTTATTTTCCCTAAAAACTGTCATTATCAATTTGAAACTATGTTTTAACCAACAAAGTATAACAAGAAATCGTAATTTACAATTAAGTACTTTGAAATTAACTGTTCAAGTGCTATCCAAACAGGTAAGTGTATTTGACCAACAATTTCCTATTGACAACTGCTGATTTTAGTTTAGTAGTCTCAGAATATATCAAAATGTAAGTATCACATTTTAAAATTAATTATTATACTTTAGAAGATTTGATAATATACACGCCCCAGGTTTGTTTCCTGATAATTGATGTAACTTCTCAATTTTGTTCATGTACTTTTTAATATATAAATATTAGCATATAATCCTTTCCTTATGTAGTTACGATAAAACGATTTTTGTTAAATAGTTATTAGGTCATCTCATCAGATGATTTGTAATTGACTAAAAATAACAATGCTAAACACATTCCTGTAAAATCTAATAACATATCATTTACAACAACTAAACTTACTTTCTATCAACATGCTATTTTAGGAGTCAGATGTATGTCATGAATGGCTTCTCTCAAAATTATTATATGTATGTGTATGAGCAGTAAGGCAGGGGATTTCTACAAAGTGCTATTGACTTACTCTACAAAAATGCAAAACTCATAAATTTATTCTATATCCATTTGTGGTAATATATATGAATTTTCTAATTTAGTGATTTTAATATGAGATTAATGGATGAATTTCTGATGATCTATAAACCCTGAATGTTGGGCAAAATTGTATATTGAGGCAATACATAAACATATGTATTTCAAGCCATTCTGTGAGATTTTTGAAAGAAAGCAAAAATTAATTAACTTATAAAAGACTATTGATTTAAAGGATTCAGATAAATTAACTCAAATTAAGAATACCTTTTTCCTCTAAATGAGAAGTTGCTACTAAAATTTTCCTCAGAGAAATACTTGTTGAAATTTAGATATGTTCACACAAAAATTCCTGTAAGAAACCACCAATTTGTGGAATTTGACTCCTTTTTTATCTCACATCCTAGAGTTATAAAACTAAAATATTACCAATACTGTAGATTAAAAGTTTATTACTGTTGTTTTTTATATGTCGAAACAGTCTGAGTTTGGGAGCTTTCTGTATCAATCCATTAACTCAGTGCACATTTAAATACAAGAAAATACTGAATAATAATCATGCATGTTATATAGATATTAATGCAGTTAATTTGGTAAATACACGAACATATTTAATAAAACACACACAACCAACACAGACACCACAAACTTCATTCATTCTTGCACCAGAGAATGTAACAAAAAAGGAGTACACTCACAGACAGAAAACTTGTTGCTGCTGTCTTTCCCTGGAAATCATTTAAACATCTAGATTTAAAATCTATGACTTTTTTCACTAGTTAAGAAAACAAACAAAAACATGTATCAGAATATACAATCTTAAAATGAAATTCAAGTTAACAAATTTTGTTAGCATGGAATTATGCATGTTAAAAAAAGTGCTTTCTTAAGCCTGATATAGGGTACCCAGAAGAAAAGAAATGAAAATGCCATATAATATAAGTAGTAAAGCACCAAACAGTATAGAAGGATTTTAAGGGAGAATCCTGTGCACACGGGTGTGTGTGTGTGTGTGTGCGCGCGCGCACGCGTGTGTGCATGTGCGTGTGTGTGTAGATATTTCAAATACTCTCCAAGTTTTTTATATAAGAGCAAAACTTTAACCTTTTTTCATAAACAAGTTGAATTTATCAAATTTTAATGGAATAAATTAAAGTAGACAAATAAAAATACCGAGACGTGGTAAAAATGGTTGATGTCTGTATATACTGTATAAAAATATGCATGAAAGTGAATTCCATTCTGCATTTTGAAGCAATGCAATTCACTTTAGGGTTCATCTATAATATCTTGCAACTGTATTTGGTATTATAATTTTAAAACTCAATATATTTTATTGTGCACTAAATTAAAACAGATATGACTGTATTTGCCTAGATCATATAAATTCCACGAAATAACTTAAAACATTTAAAAACCTTTTAAAAATTATTTTAGATCAAAGAAAAGTATTATTTCTTTTTAAGTATAAATTATTTGATTAACTACAGTCATTACAGAATTTTTAAGAGAAACAGCAGTTCAAAGTAGTACTTTAAATTTTTGATGACACCAAGTGAAATAAAGAAAATCTATTTAATTAAAAACTCACTACTTAAAAAAGGTTATGCAATCTAATCTAATGAGAATAAACTCTTTCTTTAGTAAGCCAATATGAACAAGAATGTTAATTAATTCTTGTATATATATGTGTGTGTGTATATATTCTTGCATGCATGTGTATTTTTATATATACATTATATATAAAACTTTCTCAATTATAACTTACAATCTTTATCATATTGCTTTTTACGAAATTTATAGGAAGTAATGATAGTCTGAAACAGTAGGCAATTAGGCTTTGTTCATGCTAGGAGTTTGAAAAAGGCAAACTGGATTTTGTTAGATAACTTAAAATGATAATCTAACTGACATAATTTAGGCACTTTGGCCAATTTGTTCAAATTATGAGTATTTTATTGGTTTTGAAAACATTTCAACGTGATTTCTTTTCTTGTTAATAACTTCAAAAGTAGAAAGGTAGAGACACGGCCTGATGGTTGTTGGAATATGCAGTTATGAGCCCCCTATACACACATACTACAAGAGGAAGGTGATCACTGGAGGAAGATTTCGGAGACTTTATTCTTAGCAATTATTAATTGTGCAATTTTCGGCAAGAATCTTCCTTTTTACCACAGTCTCTCCTCTTGAGATAAGGAGCTAGGACAAGATGACTTTTCAGACTCTTTACAGTTCTGAGAATCTTTATCAGTTACCCTTTCTTTACAGTTAAAACATGGGCACATCTCTCTGAAGTTATGCTTTTTCTTTTAATTCTCTTCCACACCCACTCCCCCATGGTAAGCTAACGTATAGTTCTACTGGAGTATTCAACTGTTCTAAATTTAATTTTCCACTTGTGATTTTCCTACTGTCTTAAAATACTTTTTAACAAAAATTTGCATTTTGCATTTTGCAGCATAATTCCGGATTCTCCCAAGCTAAACATGAATTATAAGTATTCTGCCTTTAGTTCTCTCTGCACTCTAAGATGGAACTTTAAATATTACAAATAGGTCAGAAGATTTCACAAAAGTTTTAACATATCTGGAATTTTTAAAGAATAAAGAAAAATCAATGAAAAGATCTAAACCCAAAGGAGAAAATTAAAGAAGAAAAGTCCAGAAGATCACTTTGTGTTACTAGGAATAAAGGATGTGTTTATAACCAATGTGTTACAAGGAATAAAACTACAACACTGAAAACTACAAATGAGCTGTGTGTTTGTGTGTGTGTAAACTGAATTATTTTGGGGGGTGGGGTAGTCAGGGTTAATACCTAGCTAATAAAGTGTCAACGCAGACAAAGAGGCTTTAAATAGTTTCCTGGTCCTAATAGAAACTATCCTTATTTTTGTTTTTCTTAAGCATCTGTTTGTCAATTTCAATTGAAGATAAAAGATCGATATTTTCAGCATAGAAAGTGCATTAATTGCAATACAGATGCAGAAGATGGAAGGCCAGGAAAATAGCCATTTTAGGAGATAAGAAAGAGTGAATAGAAAATAATATAAATTCACAAAACCTTTAAAATATGTGAACTAGTAAACAGACATTTAAGGTGTTTTTATTATTTCAGTAGGAGGAACCCCTACTGTATATCTCTTTATGAAAAATTGGAAGGACAAATATTCCAAGTACCAATTGCAAGACCCTGTTCTACATTATGTATCAGTGAAATTTTCAATTTCAAGTATCTGTCATATAAATATAAATGTATGTATTATACAACGTATGCATTAAATATCAACATCTACCAAGCAATGAGAACTTCTAGTAACCATACTTAGTTTACAACATTAAACTGACCTTTTGAACAGGGCTATTTCAGTATTACACCTGTAAACTGAATTTTATTCTAGAGATAAGTGAAAATATGCTATGGTTTCTCATGTAGATAAAGAAAATGTTAAAAGACTGTATGTCGTTAGTATCAGTAACTTCCACTGTACTGTGAGCTCCTCAAAGTCAGGAATAGTACTTTACTCATGTGGTACTTGTATGAGTTTACAACTGAAAGAATCAGGGCAGTATTTAAATTCTGGCTCACTTAACTAAAGGCATTTTGTTGAGAAGATTTCCCTTATTAATCTTGAAATTAGAAGGGAGGAAGTGATAAAAGTGAATGCTCAAGAAGAAGCACTTTCATGTGTAAATTTACTTTTACATACATAAAAACTATGTGTTGATAAACTTTCAATAAATTTCATTAAGTACATGACATGTAGACATTATGCACAAAGATTGCCCAGGTTTTTTCCTGCTTTTCACATGCTAAACGTTTTTTTGTATTTATTTACTGCTGTTTTGCTTTGACACACGCTTTTTATTTTTTAGCATAATGGAAATATTTCATAATATGGGAAAGGTCTGGCCGAAAGGAGTAGAGTAATCCAAAAAATCAAATTAATTTTTATTTAATGGTAATCCCTGCATCCAAAAAACAAAATTTGTTTTTGTAATCTTGGTTTAAGTAATTTTAAGCACATGTAGGGGATGGTCACTGTAGTATTTTCCAGATTATTCTTCTGTTATCTTCAAAATCCATTTGAATTAAAAACGCATTTTAAAAATTATTTAAAAATGATGGTCACTGAGGTTACTTAAGCAGGAATACAGAGAAACTGAGGCAGAGAGAGATAAAAGGATCTCCAGGAATGAAAGAATATTAATAAAGCTGTGTGACCAATCCAAATGGAAATACATTTGCATTTTGGGCGGTACCAGAAGAAAAAGAGAGAGAAAAAGAGATAGGAAGTGTCTGTGCAGCTGAGGAGGCAAACAGTGAATCGGTGGCATCTTACTACACCGATGGAGAGTGACTGCAATAGGTAAGGGGGGGTCCCGATAATATGGGTGAATGTAGTAATCACATTGTTTCTTCATGTGAAACCTTCATAACAGTGCTCATCAATATTACCTTAACTAAAAATTAAAAAAAAATCATAGAAAAGCAAAGGGGAATGAACAAAGACGTTGTTGACTATGTGATAAATGCTTTGAACGACTACATGAAACAACAATGCCTCATGGGTGGGATTTAAGATACAGTTACAACAAAAATATGAGAAAATAATAGCATATAAATGGGGAAGAGAATGATCAAAGTTTAAGAATGCTTTGTTTCTGTGAAGGAAGTTAAAGCATCATGATAACCTGAGATATTGTTGAGAATGCATGTTAAAATATCTATGATGCTGAATGGAGCTGGAGGGCATTATGCTCAGTGAAATAAGCCAGGCTGAGAATGACAAGTATCATGTGATTTCACTCATCTGTGCAGTATGAGAACAAAGGAAAAACTAAAGGAACAGGACAGCAGTAGTCTCACAGAACCCAAGAATGGACTATAGCAGTTACCAAAGGGCAAAAGGCTTGGGAACATGGGTGCGAAGGGAGTGAAAAGGGGGGAAAAGGGGAAATACAATAGCATACATAATATGGCCAGGGATGGGGGCACGGGGAGGGCAGGATACCTCACAGAAGACAAGTAGTGATTCGACAGCATATTACTGGGCTATAAAACAGTGACTCTTATTGGGGTATGTGGTGGGGATTTGATGAAGGCGGGGTCTAGTAACCATAATGTTGCTCATGTAGTTGTACATTAATCATATCAAAATAAAAAAATGAAAAAATAAAAAATAAAATATCTATGGTAACCTCTTAAAAAATAGATATACTGAATAGAACTTTCAAACTGAGACATGGAGAAAAGTGGAATGAGGAAATAGAAAAAGAATATTAATCTGAGAGAAAAGAATTTTTTTCAAATAATATGACATAATAAGCACAAAATTATGTGATTAAAATGAATCCAGTTAAGTTGGTAATGAGTACAAGAAATTAAATAAATGCATAACATAAAGAAAAAGGTTGTCAGACAAGGGAACAGAAACAAACTTCAGCTCTGTATTGTTTACAAGGGACACAAGAAAAGTTAAAGGGCAAAGAAGCTACCACTTAATGCCCACAAAGACAGTTAAGATAGTTTAGAAAAACATCAGGAACAGAAAAAATAATTGTTGATAAGGATGTGGAGAATTCAGAACCCTCATACATTTCTGGTGGGAATGTAAAATGGGACAGCGTCTTTGGAAAACAATTTGGCAGTTACTCAGAAAGTTATAGACATAGCATACCATATGAACCAGAAATTCCATTACTACCTAGATTTGAAAACACTTATAGGAAAATGTGTACAGTGTGTTCACAGAAGCATTATTTATAACAGCCAAGAAGTGAAAACAACCGCATCAACTGATGAATGTATACACCACAAAGATGTTATATCCATAGCGTGAAATATTGTTGAGTCATAAAAAGACTGAAGTATTGATACATCCTACAACATGGATAAGCCTTGAAAACATTATAAGTGAAAGAAGCTGACACAGAAAGTCCCATATTGCATAATTTCTTTATATGAAATGTCAGGAAGAGATAAATACATAGAGACAGAAAATAGATTTAATTTTTTTCCTTCTATTTTCCATCGTCTAACTGTTGCGGACAGTCGGGGGCGGGGCTGCGCCCGGGCGATTCACGCTCATTGGCCGGGAGGGCCGTCAGTCTATGGCGGGCAGCCATTGGGCACAGATCGCTTAAGTTGGGCGGCTGCGTAGTAGCTGCAGGCGGCACTGCCGCCTTATCCCAAGGTCAGTAGTGTCGCGAGCGCCGCCGTGAAAGGCTGCTTCTGCAGTTGCTTCCGTGCTTCGTTCCGTTCAGAAGCGGCCCGCACCGTCCAGTCCACGCAGCAGATGCGGACGAACCCGCGCAGTGCTCGGCTGCGCAGTCCTCCCTGCGCGAATGTGGGGGAGGTACCGACCTCGCCCCCGGGCCTTAGATTGCCGCCTCGCCCTTTCTCCGCTCTCCCGCGGCGGCCTGAGGGCGGCAATTCGACTCGGACTTGAGCCGCTGACCCGGCCGGATTTCAGAGAGCTCAACCGAGAAGCGGCTCCCGCTGCGACGTACCTGCGGTGGAGGGTCGAGAGCGGGCCCAGCTTCAGGGTGAAGGCGACAGCGAGGGCTCTGAGGGCCGGAAGGTACGTGGCCGCGGGGCGCGGCGGGACCCGGACGTGGCACGGTAATCCCTGCTTCCGCCTGAGGGCTCGGGGGAGCCGGACGAGTGGGCGCTCCTGCGAGTGGCTCGGTGGGCAGCGCGTGGACCGCGGGATCAGAAAGCGGCCGACGCGGGTTGTGTGCTCGCGGGGTCTGGCCGGGGTCCGGGAGTCGAAGCACTCCGCGGGAGGAGCCCCTCGGGAAGGGAGGGAGCGGAGCAGGTGCACCAGGGGCAGACGTGCGAGTAGCCAGTGAAGTTGTCCGTGACAGTTGGGGAGGGGCTGGCCGGAGCCACTGCTCTTCCGTCCGGTCTGGGAGGTGAGGACGGCTGCTCTCCACTCCGCGGCTCGCGTTAGCCCGGCCCACGGCCGCGACGCCGACCTGCTCCCGCCGCCCGGGCCAGGGATGCAGGTAGAGGGTCCGCGCCGTGCCGCGCAGACGTGGAGGCCAGTGGGCGTTTTGCCATGTGTGGATTTTCTCGGCGGGGGCCTCGAGGGTGAGGGCGGGCGAGCTGAGGTTCAAGTGTGACCAGGGGCGGGGCGCCGGGCGAAGGGCCGCCTGGAGGCAGCGCCTTTAGAATTAAAAAGTTTTTCGTGAGGTACCTCCCGTATTTTTTATTTGGGAATGAAGTTTCTTTACTTGGTATGGGAACTGACAGTGCATTTTCTTGTATTTTTTGTATCTTACCGTCATTTCGTTTCGTAGTCTGCCACAGGGATTCTGAGAAAGGGACCGTGGTTGTGTGTAGTCAGAGTAGGGTGAGCGCCTCTGGAAAAAGACCCTTACCAAAACTCCGAATTAAACAATTCAGCAAAGTCAGAGTCACATTAATTCTCTCAAGTAAAATACCAAACTAGGAGTAGAAGCATTCTTCCGTGAAGATTAGTTAAAACTAAAAAGCCAGGAGTAGCCTGGCCTGGAATGTTCGAACATTTCCCAGATAAGAAAATACCTCAGCATGGCCCAAGTCTGCATTGTGTCAATTAAATGAGGCTATTGTAAAATTTACTTTGGCCTGATAAAAGGCCTAGTTTATCTTTAACTTTGCCCAGATGCTGCTTTTCCTCCTTCAGCCCCTAATCAAGTAATATATAACCTGGGCGATTAATATGTCAAGTAAACCCAGTCACAAACAACATAGTAAAAGGCAGGAAGCATCCCATCTTAAAGATAAGATTGCATTTGAACATCCAGGATATTAACAGGTAGGATTCTTTTTTTGATTCATTAAGGTGTTATTAATACACACGCTTATGAAGGTTTCACATGAAAAAACAATGTGGTTACTACATTCACCCATGTTATCGGATCCCCCTCTTACCTACTGCAGTCACTGTCCATCAGTGTAGTAAGATGCCATAGATTCACTATATGCCACGAGGTAAGATTCTTCCCTTATTCTTTTTTTAATTACTTATTTTCTTTCATACTTGATTTTTAATTTTGATATCGTCAATGTACAATTACTTGAACATTATGGGTACTAGACTACCACTATTATCAAGTTCCCCCCCACGTACCCCTTTATATTCACTGTCCATCAGCATACTAAGAAACTGTAGATTCATTACTTGTATATACTGCCTTTCCCCAGTCCCCTCCGCACTACATTATGTGTGCTAATTTTAAGCGCTATTTTCCCCCTTTTCCCGCCCTTCCCACCCACCCTCACTAGTCCCTTTTCCTTTGGAAATTATTGTATATATATATATGTAGTCCTGAACCACTGATGTCTGCTAAGATGATGAAGCCTCCCGTGGATGGGCAGTGCCACACTCTGGGGGTGGGCTTTGCAAGAGCAGCACTGTTGCCTGGAGATTCCATGACGTCACAGTGGTGCATGTTTTCTAGGGACAGAATGCATATGGTGAGAGGTGCAGGTACCCATTTAAGAGCCTGCTGCCCTAGACGGGGGTGTGATTTCGGTGAGGTGGGTGCTGACCACCTTGACAGCATCTGGGAAAACGGAAACCAGATCCAAGGTACTGTGTGTTTCTTTTTATTTTTGAGTCAATACTAAAGAGTTACATGAGCAACATTATGGTTACTAGACACACTCCATTATCAAGATCCCCCACATACGCCATTACAGTCACAGTCCATCAGCATAGTAAGATGCTATAGAATCATTACTTGTCTTCTCTGTACATACTGCCTTTCCTCTGTCCCATCCCAGCTTCATTATGTGTGCTAAATGTAATGCCCCATTTTCCCCTTCATCCCTCCATTCCCTCCCATCCACTCCAGACCCTTTCCCTTTGGTAAATGTTTGGCCATTCTTGGGTTCTGTGAGTATGCTGCTGTGTTGCTCCTTCAGTTTTTTCTTTGTTCTTATACTCCCCAGATGAGTGAAATCATTTGATACTTGTCTTTCTCCGCCGGTCTTATTTCACTGTGCATAATACCCTGTAGATTGATCCATGTTGTTGGAAATGGTAGTATTTACTTTCTTCTTCTGGCTGAATATTATCCTACTGTGTATATCTACCACATCTTGTTTATCTCTTCATCTCCTAATGGACACTTAACTTGTCTGTTGTGAATAGTGCTATGATAAAGGGATGCCTCTGTTTCAAACTGAGTTGCCCCATTCTATATTTTTTTCCTATATATTTATTTGCTTACTTATTTTTTATAATGCTATTTGTACATACATATATATATATATGTATATTTTGGGGTCATTAATCTACTATTACATGAAGAAATTATGTTTAGTAGACTCCTCCTTCACCACGTTGCTCCTACATATCGCACTGCAGTCACTGTCCATCAAAGAAGTAAGAGGCTGTAGAATCACTTCTTGTCTCCACTGGGTTGTACAGCCCTCCCTGTGCCAAACACAGATTATTCATGCTAACCATAATGCCTGCTTTCTCCCCCACTGTTATCTCTACATTCCAACCCATTCACCCCAGTCTGTTTCCCTTCTGTAACTATTAGTGCATTCTTGAGTTTTGTGAGTCTCCTACTGGTTGCTGCTTCCTTTTTTTCTTTGTTATACTCCCCAGATGAGGGAAATCATTAGATACATGTCTTTCTCTGCCTGGCTTGTTACACCGAGCATAATACTCTCTAGCTTCATCCATGTTTTTGGAAATGGTAGTTTTTATTTCCCTCTAATGGCTGAATTATATTGTATTGTGAATATGTGCCACATCTTGTTTTTTCTATTTATATCCTGTTGGACACTAAACTCGGCTATTGTGAATACTGCTGTGATAAACAAAGGGGTGCATTGTCTATTTCAAGCTGGTTTGCTGCATACTATTTTGTTTCTCATTTACTTATTTATGTGTTGATGTATACCTACATATATATACACAAATACATATTTGGTGTCATTAATCTACTACTACAAGAGGAAAATCATGTTCACTAGGTACCCCCGTCACCATGTTTCCCCTACATATTCCATTGCACTCATTGTCCATCAGTGTGGAAATACGCTGTAGAATAAATACATCTCTCAGGTGTGTTGTACTACCCACCGCCTGCCAAACACACATTATACATGCTAACCATAATGCCTGCTTCTTACCACACTCTTATCCCTACAGTCCAACCCTTCCACCACAGCCCGTTTCCCGTTTGTACTTTTAGTCCATTCTTGTGTTCTGTGAGTCTGCTGATGTTTTGCCACTTCAGGTTTTCCTCTGTTCTTATACACCGCAGATGAGTGAAATCATTTTCTAGTTGTCTTTCTCCACCTGGCTTACTTCATTGAGTATTGTACCCTCAAGCTCCGTCCATGCTGTTGGAAATGGTAGGATTTGTTTTGTCCTTATGGCTGAATAATATTCCGCTGTGTATATGTACCACATCTTCTTTATCTATTCATCTCCTTATGGACATTAACTTGGCTACTGTGAATAGTGCTGTGATAAATGTAGGGGTGCACAGGTCTGTTAGAAACTGGGTAGCTTCATTCTTTCTATTTGTACTTAATTTATTTTATATTTGGATATCATAAATTGTTTTTCTATTTTTACTTGTTTATTTATATTTTGGCATCATTAACCTACTATTCCACGAGGAACATTATGGTACCTAGACTCCCCCCATCACCAAGTTACCCTCAGATACAACATTGCACTCACTGTCCATCATTGTGCCAAGAGGCTGTGGAATGACTACTAGTCTACTCTTTGTTTACAGCCTTCCCTGTGCCCCCCTGACACTATACATGCTAAACAATGCACCCTTTCTTTCCCCTTCCCTTATCCCTCCATTCCCACCCTCCCACCCAGTCTATTTTCCTTTGTTTAATGTTAGTCCTTTCTTGGGTTTTGTAAGGCTGAAGCCCTTTTGCTCCTTCAGTTTTTTCATTGTTCTTGTAGTGCCCAAATGTGAGAAATATTTGATATGTATATATATGTACATATATATATGTAGGCCAGAACCACTAATGTTTGGTAAGATGATGCAGTTTGCCTCGGCTGAGCAGTTCCCACCAACTAGGGCTGGACTTTGCAAAAGCAGCACTGTTGCGTGGAGATTCCATGATATCACAGTGGTGCCTTTTTCCTAGATACAGAGTGTCTCTGGTGATTGCAGCAGCCTCCGACGTCAGATCATGGTGCCCTAGGCGGGAATATGATGTTGTTAAGGTGTGCGCGTTGACCACCGTGACAGCATCAGGAATATGGAAACCATATCCAAGGTACTGTGTGTTTCTTTTAATTTTGGTGTCAGTACTGTACAGTTACATGAAGAACATTATGGTTACTAGACTCTCCCCATTATCAAGTCCCCACCACATAACCCATGAGAGTCACTGTCTTTCCTCTCAGTAATATGCTCTAGAACCTCTACTGGTCTTTGTGTTTTACTGCCTTCCCTGTGCTCCCCTCCCAGCTTCTTGTAATGTGTGCTTCTTGTAATGCCCAGTTTCCCCCAATATCCCTCCCTTCGTAACCATCCTCCACAGTCACTTTCCCTTTGGTAACTGTAAGTCCATTGTTGGGTTTGGCAAGGCTGCTTCTGTCTTGTTCCTTCAGTTTTTCTTTGTACTAATACTCCACAGGAGAGTGAGTGAAATCATTTGATGCATTTCTCTCTCTGTCTGCCTAATCTCACTGAGCATAATACGCTCTAACTTCTTCCATGTTGCTGTAAATGGGAGCATTTGTTTTCTTCTTATGGCTTAATAATATTCCATTGCATGTGTACCACATCTTCTTCATCCATTAGTCTAATTATGGACACATTGGTTCTCTCCATTTCTTTTCTACTGAAAATAGTGCTGTGATAAATATAGGGGGGCATATGTCTTTTTCAGACTGGGTTGCTGCATTGTTCGTTTATTTATTTATTTTGGTATCTTTATGCTACAAATACATGGTGCAAAATATGTTTACTAGACTTCCCATCACCAAGTTCCCCCCACATACCGCATTGCCATCAACGTTCATCAGCGTAGTATGAAGCTGTTCAATCCTTACTTGTCTTCTCTGTGTTGTACAAGCATCACCATGCCGCCCAGCATTATACATGTTAATCATAATGCACCCTTTCTTCCCCGCCACTTATCTCTCCATTCCCACCCATATACCCCAGTCCCTTTCCGTTTGGTAACTGTAAGTGCATTCCTGGGTTTTGTGAGCCTGCTACGGTTTTGCTCTTTTTGTATTTTCTCTGTTCTCATACGCCCCAGATGAAAGAAACCAATCTATACTCATCCTTCTTTGCCTGGCTTATTTTACTGAGCAAAATACTCTCTAGCTCCATCCATCTTTTTATATCTGAATAATATTCTATTGTGTATGTGTACCATATCTACTTTATCCGTTCATCTCCTAATGGACACTTGTCTATTGTGAATAGAGCTGTGAGAAACAAAGGGATGCCTCTTTTCCCAACTGAGTTGCCGCATTCCATTTTTTTCATATTCATTTATTTACTTGCTTATTTAGTTAATTTTTATAGTTATTTGTACATACATATATATATGTATATTTTGGAGGTCATTAAATGACTTTTACATGAATAAAATTATGTTAGCTAGACTCCTCCATCACCAAGTTGCCCCCACATATCCCACTGCACTCATTATCCATCAAAGTTGTAAGGGGCTATAGAATCACTACTTCTCTCCGCTGGGTGGTACAACCCTCCCTGTTCCAAACACACATTATACATGGTAAGCATAATGTGTGCTTTCTCCCCCACCTTATCCCAACATGCCAACCCCTCCTCCCCAGTCTGTTTCCCTTTGGTAACTATTAGTGCATTCGTGGGTTTTGTGAGTCTGCTACTGTTTGCTCCCTCCGTTTTTTCTTTGTTGTTATACTCCCCAGATGAGTGAAATCATTAGATACTTGTCTTTCTCTGCCTGGCTTGTTACACCGAGCATAATACTCTCTAGCTCCATCCATGTTTTAGGAAATGGTAGTATTTATTTCCCTCTTATGGCTGAATTATATTGTATTGTGCATATGTACCACATCTCGTTTTTTCTATTCATCTCCTGTTGGACAGTAAACTTGGCTGTTGTGAATAGTGCTGTGATAAACAAAGGGGTGCATATGACTTTTTCAAACTGCGTTACCTCATACTATTTTCCTTCTTATTTACTTATGTATTGGTGTATACATACGTATGTGTATATCTGTCATTATATATATATATATACATATACATTTATATATGTATATATTTGATGATATTAATCTACTATTGCATGAGGAAGGTTATGTTTACTAGACTCCCCCGTCACCACATTTCCCCCACATATTCCATTGCAGTCATCATCCATCAATGTAGTAATATGCTGTAGAATCAATACTTGTCTCAGTTTTGGTGTACTGCCCTCCCGGTGCCTAACACACATTATACATGGTAATCATAATGCCTGCTTCTTACCCCACTCTTATCCGTACAGTCCAACCCTTCCACCCCCGCCCGTTTCCCGTTTGTACTTTTAGTCCATTCTTGTGTTCTGTGAGTCTGCTGATGTTTTGCCACTTCAGGTTTTTCTCTGTTCTTATACGCCCCAGATGAGTGAAATCATTTCATAGTTGTCTTTCTCCACCTGGCTTACTGCAGTGAGGACTGTACCTGCTTGCTCCATCCATGCTGTTGGAAATGGTAGGATTTGTTTTGTTCTTATGGCTGAATAATATTCCGCGGTGTATATGTAGCACATCTACTTTATCTATTCATCTCCTTATGGACACTTAGCTTGGCTATTGTGTATAGTGCTGTGATAAACATAGGGGTGCATAGGTGTTTTCCAAGCTGGGTTGCTTCATTCGTTTTATTTGTACTTAATTTATTTTATATTTTGGTATCATTGTTTTTCTATTTTTACTTGTTTGTTTATATTTTGGTATCATTAATCTACTATTCCGCGAGGAACATTATATTACCTAGACTCCCCCCATCACCAAGTTACCCTCAGAGACAACATTGCACTCACTGTCCATCATTGTTACAATAGGCTGTGGAATGACTACTAGTCTACTCTGTGTTGTACAGCCTTCCCTGTCCCCCGCTACATTTTACATGCTAAACAATGCACCCTTTCTTTCCCCTTCCCTTATCCCTCCATTCTCACCCTCCCACCCAGTCCATTTTCCTTTGTTTAATGTTAGTCCATTCTTGGGTTTTGTAAGGCTGCAGCCCTTTTGCTCCTTCAGTTTTTTCATTGTTCTTGTAATGCCCAGATGTGATAAATATTTGATATGTATATCTATGTACATATATATATGTAGGCCAAAACCACTAATGTTTAGTAAGATGATGCAGCTTGCCTCGGCTCAGCAGTGCCCAGCATCTGGGGCTGGACTTTACAAGAGCAGCACTATTGCCTGGAGATTCCATGACATCACAGTGGTGTCTCTTTCCTAGGGACAGAGTGTCTCTGGTGATTGCAGCAGCCTCCGACGTCAGATCCTGGTGCCCTAGGCGGGAATATGATGTTGTTGAGGTGTGCGCGCGGACCACCGTGACAGCATCAGGAATATGGAAACCATATCCAAGGTACTGTGTTCTTTTTTTTATTTTGGTGTCAGTACTGTACAGTTACATGAAGAACATTATCGTTACTAGACTCTCCCCATTATCATGTCCCCACCACATAGCCCATGAGAGTCACTGTCTTTCCTCTCAGTAATATGGTCTAGAACCTCTACTGGTCTTTGTGTTTTACTGCCTTCCCTGTGCTCCCCTCCCAGCTTCTTGTAATGTGTGCTTCTTGTAATGCCCATTAGTCCCCCTTATCCCTCCTTTCCAAACCATCCTCCATATTCACTTTCCCTTTGGTAACCGTAAGTCCATTGTTGGGTTTGGCAAGGGTGCTTCTGTCTTGTTCCTTCAGTTTTTTCTTTGTACTAATACTCCACAGGAGAGTGAAATCATTTGATGCATTTCTCTCTCTGTCTGCCTAATCTCACTGAGCATAATACGCTCTAGCTTCTTCCATGTTGCTGTAAATGGGAGCATTTGTTTTCTTCTTATGGCTTAATTATATTCCGTTGCATGTGTGTACCACATCTTCTTTATCCATTAGTCTAATTATGGACACATCGGTTCTTTCCATTGCTTTTCTACGGAAAATAGTGCTGTGATAAATATAGGCGGGCATATGTCTTTTTCAGACTGGGTTGCTGCATTGTTTGTTTATTTATTTATTTTGGTATATTTATGCTACAAATACATGACGCAAATTATGTTTACTAGACTCCCCGTCACCAAGTTCCCCCCACATCCCGCATTGCCATCAGCGTTCATCAGCGTAGTATGAAGCTGTTCAATCCTTACTTGTCTTCTCTGTGTTGTACAAGCATCACCATGCCGCCCAGCATTATACATGTTAATCATAATGCACCCTTTCTTCCCCGCCACTTATCTCTCCATTCCCACCCATATACCCCAGTCCCTTTCCGTTTGGTAACTGTAAGTGCATTCCTGGGTTTTGTGAGCCTGCTACGGTTTTGCTCTTTTTGTATTTTCTCTGTTCTCATACGCCCCAGATGAAAGAAACCAATCTATACTCATCCTTCTTTGCCTGGCTTATTTTACTGAGCAAAATACTCTCTAGCTCCATCCATCTTTTTATATCTGAATAATATTCTATTGTGTATGTGTACCATATCTACTTTATCCGTTCATCTCCTAATGGACACTTGTCTATTGTGAATAGAGCTGTGAGAAACAAAGGGATGCCTCTTTTCCCAACTGAGTTGCCGCATTCCATTTTTTTCATATTCATTTATTTACTTGCTTATTTAGTTAATTTTTATAGTTATTTGTACATACATATATATATGTATATTTTGGAGGTCATTAAATGACTTTTACATGAATAAAATTATGTTAGCTAGACTCCTCCATCACCAAGTTGCCCCCACATATCCCACTGCACTCATTATCCATCAAAGTTGTAAGGGGCTATAGAATCACTACTTCTCTCCGCTGGGTGGTACAACCCTCCCTGTTCCAAACACACATTATACATGGTAAGCATAATGTGTGCTTTCTCCCCCACCTTATCCCAACATGCCAACCCCTCCTCCCCAGTCTGTTTCCCTTTGGTAACTATTAGTGCATTCGTGGGTTTTGTGAGTCTGCTACTGTTTGCTCCCTCCATTTTTTCTTTGTTGTTATACTCCCCAGATGAGTGAAATCATTAGATACTTGTCTTTCTCTGCCTGGCTTGTTACACCAAGCATAATACTCGCTAGCTCCATCCATGTTTTAGGAAATGGTAGTATTTATTTCCCTCTTATGGGTGAATTATATTGTATTGTGCATATGTACCACATCTTGTTTTTTCTATTCATCTCCTGTTGGACAGTAAACTTGGCTGTTGTGAATAGTGCTGTGATAAACAAAGGGGTGCATATGACTTTTTCAAAGTGTGTTACCTCATACTATTTTACTTCTTACTTACTTATGTATTGGTGTATACATACGTATGTGTATATATGTCATTATATATATATATATACATATACATTTATATATGTATATATTTGATGATATTAATCTACTATTGCATGAGGAAGGTTATGTTTACTAGACTCCCCCGTCACCACATTTCCCCCACATATTCCATTGCAGTCATCATCCATCAATGTAGTAATATGCTGTAGAATCAATACTTGTCTCAGTTTTGGTGTACTGCCCTCCCGGTGCCAAACACACATTATACATGGTAATCATAATGCCTGCTTCTTACCCCACTCTTATCCGTACAGTCAAAACTTCCACCCCAGCCCGTTTCCCATTTGTACTTTTAGTCCATTCTTGTGTTCTGTGAGTCTGCTGATGTTTTGCCACTTCAGGTTTTTCTCTGTTCTTATATTCCCCAGATGAGTGAAATCATTTCCTACTTGTCTTTCTCCGCCTGGCTTACTGCAATGAGTATTGTACCCTCTAGCTCCATCCATGCTGTTGGAAATGGTAGGATTTGTTTTCTCCTTATGTCTGAATAATATTCCGCAGTATATATGTACCACATCTTTATCTATTCATCTCCTTATGGACACTTAGCTTGGCTATTGTGAATAGTGGTGTGATAAACGTAGGGGTGAATAGGTCTTTTCCGAACTTGGTTGCTTCATTCTTTTTATTTTTACTTATTTATTTTATATTTTGGTATCATTAATTGTTCTTCGGTTTTTACTTTTTTATTTATATTTTGGTATCATTAATCTACTACTCCACGAGTAACAATGTGGTACGTAGACTCCCCACATCACCAAGTTCTCCCCAGATACCCCATTGCACTCACTGTCCATCAGCGTGGCAAGATGCTGTGGAAACTTCTCTGTGTTTTATACCCTTCCCTGTGCCCCCACACACATTATACATGCTAAACAATGCACCCTTTCTTTCCCCTTCCCTTATCCTTCCATTCCCACCCTTCCACCCCAGTCCCTTTTCCTTTGTTTACTAGTTAAGCCATTCTTGGGTTTTTTAAGGCTGCTGCCCTTTTGCTCCTTCAGTTTTTTCTTTGTTCTTTTAGTCCACAGATGGCAGATATCATTTTATATATGTGTTTGTGTGTGTGTATGTATATATGCACATATATGTATATGTAGGCCAGAACCACTAATGTTTGCTAAGATGATGTAGCTTGCTACAGCTGGGTACTGCCCACCATCTGGGGCTGCACTTTGCAAGAGCAGCACTGTTGCCTGGAGATTCCTTGACATCACAGTTTTGTCTCTTTTCTAGGGACAGAGTGTCTCTGGTGATTGGAGCAGCCTCTGACTTCAGAGCCTGGTGCTCCAGCCGGGGGATTGATTTCAGTGAGGTGTGCCCTGACCACCTTGATGGCATCTGGAATATAGAAACCATATGCAATGTACTGTGTGTTTCTTTTAATTTTGGTGTCAGTACTAAACATTTACATGAGGAACATTACAGTTACTAGACTCCCCCATTATGAAGTCCACACCACATACCCCATGAGAGTCACTGTCTTTCATCCCAGTAATATGCTCTAGAATCTCTAGTGGTCTTTGTGTTTTACTGCCTTGTCTGTGCTCTCCTCCCAGTGCACATTATGTGTGCTACTTGTAATGCCCAATTTTCCCTCTTATCCCTCCCTTCCCAACCATCCTCCACAGTCACTTTCTGTTTGGTAACCATAAGTCCATTCTGGGGTTTGCCAAGGCTGCTTCTGTCTTGTTCCTTCAGTTTTTTGTTTGTACTAATACTCCACAGGAGAGTGAAATCATTTGATGCATTTCTCTCTCAGTCTGGCTAATCGCACTGAGCATAATATTTTCATCCATGAGGTTGTAAATTGTAGCATTTGTTTTCTTCTTATGGCTTAATAATATTTCATTGCATATATGTACCACATCTTCTTTATCCATTTGTCGAATAATGGACACATCGGTTCCATCCATTTCTTTTCTTCTCTAAATAGTGCTGTGATAAACATAGGGGTGCTTATGTCTTTTTAAAGGTGGGGTGCTGCTTTCTGTTTTTTTTCCTCTTTATTTATTATTTATTGGTATATACAGAGATATGTATGTATGTATGTATATATATATATATATTTTTTTGTTTGTTTGTTTTTGCTTTCATTTATCTACTATTACATGAGGAAAATTATGGTCACTAAACTCCCACCAGAACCAAGTTGCCCCCAAATACCCCATTGCCCTCACTGCCTTCAGCGTGGTAAGACGCTGTGAAAAGGCTACTAGTCTTTTCTGTGTTCTACAGTCTTCTCTTTGCTCCCCCCACCAAATTATACGTGGTAAACAATGCCCCCTTTCTTACCCCTTTCCTTATCCCTTCATTCCCACCCATCCAACCCAGTCCCTTTCTGTTTGGTTACTGTTAGTCCATTCGTGGGTTCTGGGAGGCTGCTGCCGTTTTGGTCCTTCGGTTTTTTTTTTTGTTTGTTCTAGTACTCAGATCAGGGAAATCATTGATATGTGTGTGTGTATATATATATATATATATATATATATATATATATATATATATATATATATATAGGCTAGAACCACTACTCTTTGCTAAGATGATGCAGCTTTACCACTTCGAAGAAATATGATACTCGGTAATTTGTATGAGGCACGAATTCTACTAAAGGGTTGTAATTAGGAAGGAAGAAGAAAAGCTATAGAAGTAGCAGACGGAAGAAAACATGGGAAGATTGATTATTTCTTTGACATATCTTCTTGTAGAGTAACATAAGCATGTATAGGTTTTAAACTAATTAAATTGCACACACACATTAACATAATAGGAATACCTAACAAAAGCAGATGTACAATTACCAGCCATCTCCAGTGAAACCAAGAAAACCAGTTAGGCACCCTGGGCATTTGTGGAAACTTAGCAATGATATGATGGTTACTGTCTAACTAAATTTGAATAGTTTGAGAAAAATCAGACAAATTGAAACAACACATTCCTGGGAACTGTTCACATCCCATATGTTCTTTTAACAGTAGATAGTCTATAGTCGCAAGATTTTGAGCGCTGCAACTTGCACTTCTCCTAATTCTTGGTTGTGTTCCGACAGTATAGATCCAGTCGAATTTGTCGTTTTACTGTATGCCCAGGCCAGCTTAGATATCTCCTTCTTCATTCCAATGGCAAGTCCAGGAACTGGTGGGATGAATGCAGCTACAACTGCAACAGCACCAGGATCTTTGTTGAAATTTTTTGATGATCATCTTCTGGAATGACTCTTCCTGAGAATATTGATGTTGGAAGTTCTTCTTCATATCGTATCTTGATTCGTTTTCTGGGTAGCCAAATTAGGCTTTGATCCTCTGTATAAACTCAAACAAACCCTTTGCCCACACTTTGACATGCCCTTTATACCATTGTGAAGAACTTACTGGAGATCACCACACAGGAACTGCTTTTTTTTTTCATTAAGAGAAAGGAATATTATCAGATAAATGTATTTCCATAGCTGATCATCTGACACCCTTTAAATGATCAAAATTAAGGATATTTAAAGCATGCATTAATCACTGATTTACAGTTAGTTTTATCCTATCAGGAAGTAATCCTCCTTTATTTTGTTATCATTAATCTACAATTACATGAAGAATATTATGTTTACTAGGCTCTTCCCTATACCAGGACCCCCCACAAACTCCTTTACAGTCACTGTCCATCAACATAGCAAAATGTTGTAGAATCATTACCTGTCTTCTCTGTGTTGTACAGCCCTCCCCTTTCTCCCACCCCTCCCATTATGCATGCTAATCATAATAACACCCTTATTCTTCCCCCCCTATCCCTCCCTAAACACCCATCCTCCATATTCACTTTCCCTTTGGTAACCGTAAGTCCATTGTTGGGTTTGGCAAGGGTGCTTCTGTCTTGTTCCTTCAGTTTTTTCTTTGTACTAATACTCCACAGGAGTGTGAGTGAAATCATTTGATGCATTTCTATCTCTGTCTGCCTAATCTCACTGAGCATAATACGCTCTAACTTCTTCCATGTTGCTGTAAATGGGAGCATTTGTTTTCTTCTTATGGCTTAATAATATTCCATTGCATGTGTACCACATCTTCTTTATCCATTAGTCTAATGATGGACACATCGGCTCTTTCCATTTCTTTTCTATGGAAAATAGTGCTGTGATAAATATAGGGGGGCATATGTCTTTTTCAGACTGGGTTGCCGCATTGTTTGTTTGTTTATTTATTTTGGTATCTTTATGCTACAAATACATGGTGCAAAATATGTTTACTAGACTTCCCATCACCAAGTTCCCCCCACATACCGCATTGCCATCAACGTTCATCAGCGTAGTATGAAGCTGTTCAATCCCTACTTGTCTTCTCTGTGTTGTACAAGCATCACCATGCCGCCCAACATTATACATGCTAATCATAATGCCCCCTTTCTTCCCTGCTCCTTCTCTCTCCATTCCCACCCATATACCCCAGTACCTTTCCGTTTGTTAACTGTAAGTGCATTCCTGGGTTTTGTGAGCCTGCTACTGTTTTGCTCTTTTTGTATTTTCTCTGTTCTTATACGCCCCAGATGAAAGAAACCAATCTATACTCATGTTTCTGTGCCTGGCTTATTTTACTGAGCAAAATACTCTCTAGCTCCATCCATGTTTTTATTTCTGAATAATATTCTATTGTGTATATGTACCACATCTTCTTTATCTGTTCATCTCCTAATGGACACTTAACTTGTCTATTGTGAATAGAGCTGTGATAAAGAAAGGGGTGCCTCTTTTCCAAACTGAGTTGCCGCATTCCATTTTTTTCATATTCATTTATTTCCTTGCTTATTTACTTATTATTTATATTGTTATTTGTACATACGTGTATATATATGTATATTTTGGAGGTCATTAAATGACTTTTACATGAATAAAATTATGTTAACTAGACTCCTCCATCACCAAGTTGCCCCCACATATCCCACTGACGTCATAGTCTGTCAAAGGTGTAAGGGGCTATAGAATCACTACTTCTCTTCGCTGGGTGGTAGAACCCTCCCCATTCCAAACACACATTATACATGGTAATCATAATGTGTGCTTTCTCCCCCACCTTTATCCTTACACTCCAACCCCTCCTCCCCAGTCTCTTTCCCTTTGGTACCTATTAGTGTATTTGTGGGTTTTGTGAGTCTGCTACTGTTTGCTCCTTCCGTTTTTTCTTTGTTGTTATACTCCCCAGATGAGTGAAATCATTAGATACTTGTCTTTCTCTGCCTGGCTCGTTACACCGAGCATAATACTCTCTAGCTCCATCCATGTTTTTGGAAATGGTAGTATTTATTTTCCGCTAATGGCTGAGTTATATTGTATTGTGCATGTGTACAACATCTTGTTTTTTCAATTCATTTCCTGTTGGACAGTAAACTTGGTTGTTGGGAATACTGCTGTGATAAACAAAGGGGTGCATATGACTTTTTCAAACTGCGTTACCTCATACTATTTTCCTTCTTATTTACTTACGTATTGGTGTGTACATACATATGTGTATATCTGTGATTATATATATATATACATATACATTTATATATGTATATATTTGATGACATTAATCTACTATTGCATGAGGAAGATTATGTTTACTAGACTCCCCTGTCACAATATTTCCCCCACATATTCCATTGCAGTCATCATCCATCAATGTAGTAATATGCTGTAGAATCAATACTTGTCTTAGTTGTGCTGTACTGCCCTCCCAGTGCCAAACACACATTATACATGGTAATCATAATGCCTGCTTCTTACCCCACTCTTATCCCTATAGTCCAACCCTTCCACCCCAGCCGATTTCCCGTTTGTACTTTTAGTCCATTCTTGTGTTCTGTGAGTCTGCTGATGTTTTGCCACTTCAGGTTTCTCTCGGTTCTTATACTCCCCAGATGAGTGAAATCATTTCCTAGTTGTCTTTGCCACGTGGGCTACTGCAGTGAGTATTGTACCCGCTAGCTCCATCCATGCTGTTGGAAATGGTAGGATTTTTTTGTCCTCGTGTCTGAATAATATTCCGCTCTGCATATGTATGACATCTTCTTTATGTATTCATCTCCTTATGGACCCTTAGCTTGGCTATTGTGAATAGTGCTCTGATAAACGTAGGGGTGAATAGGTCTTTTCCACTCAGGGTAGGTTCATTCTTTTTATTTTTACTTATGTATTTTATATTTTGGTATCATTAATTGTTTTTCTGTTTTTACTTGATTGTTTATATTTTGGTATCATTAATCTACTATTCTCCGAGGAACATTATCGTACCTAGTGTACCCCCATCAGCAAGTTACCCTCAGATACAACATTGCACTCACTGTCCATCATTGTGCCAAGAGGCTGCGGAATGACTACTAGTCTACTCTGTGTTGTACAGCCTTCCCTGTGCCCCCCCCCACATTATACATGCTAAACAATGCACCCTTTCTTTCCCCTTCCCTTATCCCTCCATTCCCACCCTCCCACCTAGTCCATTTTCCTTTGTTTAATGTTGGTCCATTCTTGCATTTTGTAAGGCTGCAGCTCTTTTGCTCCTTCAGTTTTCATTGTTCTTGTAGTGCCCAGATGTGAGAAATATTTGATATGCATTTATATGTACATATATATATATATGTCGGCCAGAACCACTAATGTTTGGTAAGATGATGCAGCTTGCCTCCGCTGAGCAGTGCCCAGCATCTGGGGCTGGACTTTGTAAAAGCAGCACTGTTGCCTGGAGATTCTATGACATCACAGTGGTGCATCTTTCCTAGGGACAGAGTGTCTCTGGTGATTGCAGCAGCCTCCGACGTCAGATCCTGGCGCCCTAGGTGGAAATATGATGTCATTGAGGTGTGCTCGCTAACCACCATGACAGCATCAGGGATATGGAAACCATATCCAAGGTACTGTGTGTTTCTTTCAATTTTGGTGTCAGTACTGTAGAGTTACATGAAGACCATTATGGTTAGTAGACTCTCCCCATTATCCAGTCTCCACCACATAACCCACGAGAGTCACTCTCTTTCCTCTCAGTAATATGCTCTAGAACTTCCACTGGTCGTTGTGTTTTACTGCCTTCCCTGTGCTCCCCTCCCAGCCCACATTATGTGTGCTTCTTGTAATGCCCAGTTTTCCCCTTTATCCCTCCCTTCCCAACCATCCTCCACAGTAAGTTTCCCTTTGGTAACCGTAAGTCCATTGTTGTGTTTGGCAAGGCTGCTTCTGTCTTGTTCCTTCAGTTTTTTCTTTGTACTAATACTCCACAGGAGAGTGAAATCATTTCATGCATTTCTCTCTCTGTCTGCCTAATCTCACTGAGCATAATACGCTCTAGCTTCTTCCATGTTGCTGTAAATGGGAGCATTTGTATTCTTCTTATGGCTTAATAATATTCCATTGCATGTGTGTACCACATCTTCTTTATCCATTAGTCTAATTATGGACACATCGGTTCTTTCCATTGCTTGTCTATGGAAAATAGTGCTGTGACAAATATAGGAGGGCATATGTCTTTTTCAGTCTGGGTTGCTGCATTGTTTATTTATTCATTTATTATGGTATCTTTATGCTACAAGTACATGACGCAAATAATGTTTAGTAGACTCCCCATCACCAAGTTCCCCCACATACCGCATTGCTATCAACGTTCATCAGTGTAGTATGAAGCTGTTCAATCCCTACTTGTCTTCTCTGTGTTGTACAACCATCACCATGGCACCCAACATTATACATGCTAATCATAATGCCCCTTTTCTTCCCCGCCCCTTATCTCTCCATTCCCGCCCATACACTCCAGTCCCTTTCCGTTTGGTAACTGTAAGTGCATTCGTAGGTTTTGTGAGCCTGCTACTGTTTTGCTCTTTTTGTATTTTCTCTGTTCTTATACGCCCCAGATGAAAGAAACCAATCTATACTCATGTTTCTGTGCCTGGCTTATTTTACTGAGCAAAATACTCTCTAGCTCCATCCATCTTTTTATTTCTGGATAATATTCTATTGTGTATGTGTACCACATCTACTTTATCTGTTCACTCCTAATGGACACTTAACTTGTCTATTGTGAATAGTGCTGTGATAAACAAAGGGGTGATTCTTTTCCAAAGTGCGTTGCCCCATTCCATTTTTTTCTTATTCATTTATTTGCTTATTTACTTATTTTTTATATTGTTATTTGTACATACATACATATATATATGTATATTTTGCAGGTTATTAAAGTACTTCTACATGAATAAAATTATGTTAACTAGACTCCTCAATCACCAAGTTGCCCCCACATATCCTACTGCAGTCACTGTCCATCAACGGAGTAAGGGGCTATAGAATCACTACTTCTCTCCGCTGGGTGGTACAGCCGTCCCGGTTCCAAACACACTTTATACATGGTAAACATAATGCGTGCTTTCCCCCCCACCCTTATCCCTACATTCCAACCCGTCCCCCACCGTCTGTTTCACTTTTGTAACTATTAGTGCATTCTTGGGTTTTGTGAGTCTGCTAATGTTTCCTCCTTCCGTTTTTTCTTTGTTGTTATACTCCCCAGGTGAGTGAAATCATTAGATACTTCTCTTTCTCTGCCTGGCTCATTACACCGTGCATAGTACTCTCTAGCTCCATCCATGTTTTTGGAAATGGTAGTATTTATTTCCTCTTATGGCTGAATTATGTTGTATTGCTCATACGTACATTTTGTTTTTCCTATTCATCTCCTGTTGGACAGTAAACTTGGCTGTTGTGAATAGTGATGTGACAAAGGGGTGAATATGACTTTTTCAAACTGTGTTATCTCATACAATTTTCCTTCTTATTTACTTATGTATTGGTGTATACATACATATGTGTATATCTGTGATTATATATATATATATACACATATATATATGTATATATTTGATGACATTAATCTACTATTATGTGAGGAAAATTATGTTTGCTAGGCTCCCCCATCACCACGTTTCCCCCACATTTTCCATTGCTGTCATCATCCATCAATGTAGTAATACGCTGTACAATCAATACTTGACTCAGTTGTGTTGCACTGCCCTCCCGGTGCCAAACACACATTATACATGGTAATCATAATGCCTGCTTCTAACCCCACTCTTATCCCTACAGTCCAACCCTTCCACCCCAGCCCATTTCCCGTTTGTTCTTCTAGTCCATTCTTGTGTTCTGTGAGTCTGCTGATGTTTTGCCACTTCAGGTTTTTCTCTGTTCTTATACTCCCCAGATGGGTGACATCATTTCATAGTTGTCTTTCTCCACCTGGCTTACTTCACTGTGTATTGTACCCTCTAGCTCCATCCATGCTGTTTGTAATGCTAGGATTTGTTTTGTCCTTATGACGGAATAGTATTCCGCTGTGTATATGTAGGACATCTTCTTTATCTATTCGTCCCCTTATGGACACTTAGCTTGCCTGTTGTGAATAGTGCTGTGATAAACGTAGGGGGGCATAGGTCTTTTCCAAACTGGGTTGCTTCATTCTTTTTATCTTTACTTATTTATTTTATACTTTTGGCATTACAAGTAGCACACATAATCTGGGCTGCGAGGGGAGCACAGGCAAGGCAGTAAAACACAAAGACCACTAGAGATTCTAGAGCATATTACTGGGAGGAAAGACAGTGGCTCTCATGGGGTATGTGGTGGGGTCTTCATAATGGGGGAGTCTAGTAACCATAATGTTCCACATGTAAATGTTAAGTACTGACACCAAAATTAAAAGAAAAACAGAGTGCATTGCATATGGTTTCTATATTCCAGATGCTTTCAAGGTGGTCAGCGCACATCTCACTGAAATCATACCCCCGGCTAGGGCACCAGGCTCTGAAGTCAGAGGCTGCTCCAATCACCAGAGACACTCTGTCCCTAGGAAAGAGACAACACTGTGATGTCATGGAATCTCCAAGCAACAGTGTTGCTCTTGCAAAGTGCAGCCCCAGATGGTGGGCACTACCCAGCTGTAGCAAGTTACTTCTTCTTAGCCAACATTAGTGATTCTCGCCTACATATACATATATGTGCATATATACATATACACACACACACATATAAAATGATATCTGCCATCTGTGGACTACAAGAAGAAAGAAAAAACTGAAGGAGCAAAAGGGCAGCAGACTTACAAAACCCAAGAATGGCTTAACCAGTAAAGAAAGAAAAGGGACTGGGGTGGAAGGGTGGGAATGGAAGGATAAGGGAAGGGGAAAGAAAGGGTGCATTCTTTAGCATGTATAATGTGTGTGGGGGCACAGGGAAGGCTGCACAACACAGAGAAGATTCCACAGCATCTTGCCACGCAGATAGACAGTGAGTGCAATGGGGTATCTGGGGAGAACTTGGTGATGCGGGAAGTCTAGTTACCATAATGTTCTTCGTGGAATAGTAGATTAGTGATATCAAAATATAAATAAAGAAGGGAAAATAGAAAAAATAATTAATGATACCAAAATATGAAATAAATAAGTAAAAAAATAAAAAGTAGCAACCCAGTTTGGAAAAGACCTATGAACCCCTATGTTTTTCACAGCCGTATTCAGAATAGCCAAGTTTACTGTCCAAAAGGAGATGAATAGAAAAAACAAAATGTGGTACATATGGGCAATACAACATAATTCAGCCATAATAGGGAAATAAATACTACTGTTTCCAAAAACATGGAAGAAGCTAGAGAGTATTATGCTCGGTGTAACAAGTCAGGCAGAGAAAGACAAGCAGCTAATGATTTCACTCATCTGGGGAGTATAACAACAAAGAGAAAACTGAAGGTGCAAACTGTAGCAGAATCGAAAAACCCAAGAATACACAAACAGTTACAACAGAGAAAAAGACTGGGGTGGATGGGTTGGAATGTAGGGATAATGGTGGGGAGAAAGCAGGCATTATGATTAGCATGTATAATGTGGGATTGGCACAGGGAAGGCTGTACAACACAGCAGAGACAAGTAGTGAATCTACAGCATCTTACTACGTTGATTCACAATGACTGCAATGGCATATGTGGGGGCAAGTTGGTGATGGAAGAGTCTAGTAAACATAATTTTTGGCATGTAACTTTAGGTTAATCATATGAAAACAAATAAATAATAAACAAAGAAACAAATAATCTATGCTTAAACACAGTCTGAAAAAGACATACGCAACCCTATGTTTATTACAGCATTATTTACAGTAGAAAAGAAAAGGAAACAACTGATGTGTCCATAATTAGACTAATAGATCAATAAGATGTGGCACATATACACAATGGAATATTATTCACCATAAAAGAAAACAAATGCTACAGTTTACAACAACATGGATGAAGCTACAGGGTACTACGCTCAGTGAGATTTAGCAGACAGAGAGAGAAATGTATCAAATGATTTTAGTCACCTGTGGAGTATCAGAACAAAGAGAAAACTGAAGGAACAAGACAGTAGCAGCCTCGCCAACCTAAGAATGTACTACCGGTTACCAAAGGGAAAGTGACTGTGGAGGATGGGTGGGAAGGGAGGGATAATGGTGAAAACTGGGCACTACGAGTAGCACACATAATGTGGGCGGGGAGGGGAGCACGAGGATGGCAGTATAACACAAAGACCAGCAGTGATTCTACAGCATATTACTGGCCTGAAAGACAGTGACACTCATGGGGTATATGGTGGTGACTTGATAATGGCGGGAGTCTAGTAACCATAATGTTCCTCATGTAACTGTTTAGCACTGACACCAAAATTAAAAGAAACACACATTACCTTGGTAATGGTATCCATATTCCTGATGCTGTCAAGGTGGTCAGCGCACACCTCACTGAAATCATAACCCCGGTCAGGGCACTAGGCTCTGAAGTGGGAACCGGCTACAATCACCATAGACACTCTGTCCCTCGGAAAGAGGCACCACTGTGATGTCATGGAATCTCCAGGCAACAGTGCTTCTCTTGGAAAGTCCAACCCCAGATGGTAGGCACTGCGCAGCCGTGGCAAGCTGCATCATCTTAGCAAACAGTAGTGGTTCTAGCCTATATATATATATACGTGTGTGTAACACACACAAACACTCACACACACATATATATACATATCAAAGATTTCTCTCATCTGAGGACTAAAACAAAAAAAAAAAACTGAAGGAGCAAAACGGCAGTAGCCTCCCAGAACCCACGAATGCACTAACAGTAAACAAACTGAAAGGGACTGTGTTGGATGGGTGGGAATGAAGGGATAAGGAAAGGGGTAAGAAAGGGGGCGTTGTTTAGCATGTATAAGTTGGGGGGGAGCAAAGAGAAGACTGTAGAACACAGAAAGACTAGTAGTTTTTCCACAGCATCTTACCACACTGAAGGACAGTGAGGGCAATGGGGTATGTGGGGGAACTTGGTGATGGGGAGTCTACTAAACATAATTTGCATCATGTATTTGTAGCATAAAGATAGCAAAATAAATGAATAAATAAACAATGCAGCAACCCAGTCTGAAAAAGACATATGCCCCCCTATATTTATCAGAGCACTATTTTCCGTAGAAAAGAAATGGAAAGAACCGATGTGTCCATAATTAGACTAATGGATAAAGAAGATGTGGTACACACATGCAATGGAATATTATTAAGCCATTAGAAGAATACAAATGCTCCCATTTACAGCAACATGGAAGAAGCTAGAGCGTATTATGCTCAGTGAGATTAGGCAGACAGAGAGAGAAATGCATCACATGATTTCACTCTCCTGTGGAGTATTAGTACAAAGAAAAAACTGAAGGAACAAGACAGAAGCAGCCTTGCCAAACCCAACAATGGACTTACGGTTACCAAAGGGAAAGTGACTGTGGAGGATGGTTGCGAAGGGAGGAATAAGGGGGAAAACTGGGCATTAGAAGAAGCAAACATAATGTGGGCTTGGAGGGGAGCACAGGGAAGGCAGTAAAACACAAAGACCAGTAGAGGTTCTAGAGCATATCACTGAGAGGAAAGACAGTGACTCTCAGGGGTTATGTGGTGGGGATTTGATAATGGGGAGAGTCTAGTAACCATAATGTTCTTCATGTAACTGTACAGTACTGACACCAAAATTAAAAGAAACACACAATACCTTGAATATGGTTTCCATATTCCTGATGCTATCACGGTGGTCAGCGCGCACACCTCAAGGACATCATATTCCCTCCAAGGGCACCAGGATCTGACATCGGAGGCTTCTGCCATCACCAGAGACACTCTGTCCCTAGGAAAGAGGCACCACTTTGATGTCATGGAATCCCCAGGCAACAGTGCTGTTCTTGCAAAGTCCAGCCCCACATGCTGTGCACTGGTCAGCCGAGGCAAGCTGCATCATCTTACCAAACATTAGTGGTTCTGGCCTACATATATATATGTACATGTATATACATATCAAATATTTCTCACATCTGGGCACAACAAGAACAATGAAAAAACTGAAGGAGAAAAAGGGCTGCAGCCTTACAAAAACCAAGAATGGACTAACATTAAACAAAGGAAAATGGACTGGGAGGGAGTGTGGGAATGGAGGTATAAGGGAAGGGGAAAGAAAGGGTGCATTGTTCAGCATGTATAATGTGCGGGGTATGGCACAGGGAAGGCTGTACAACACAGAGTAGACTAGTAGTCATTCCATAGCCTCTTGGCACAATGATGGACAGCGAGTGCAATGTTGTGTCTGAGGGTAACTTGGTGATGGGGGTAGTCTAGGTACCAAAATGTTCCTCGTGGAATAGTAGATTAATGATACCAAAATATAAATAAACAAGTAAAAACAGAAAAACAATTAATGATACCAAAATATAAAATAAATTACGTACAAATAAAAAGAATGAAGCAACCCAGTTTGGAAAAGACCTGTTCACCTCTACGTTTATCACAGCAGTATTCACAATACCCAAGCTAAGTGTCCATAAGGAGTTGAATAGATAAAGAAGATGTGGAACATATACACCGCGGAATATTATTCAGCCATAAGTACAAAACAAATCCTACCATTTCCAACAGCATGGATGGAGCTAGAGGGTACAATACTCACTGCAGTAAGCTAGGAGGAGAAAGACAACTATGAAGTGATTTCACTCATTTGGGGAGTATAAGAACAAAGAAAAGACTGAAGGAGCAACACATCAGCATACTCACAGAACCCAAAAATGGCCAAACATTTACCAAAGGGAAAGGGTCTGGAGTGGACGGGAGGGAATGGAGGGATGAAGGGGAAAATGGGGCATTACGTTTAGCACACATAATGAAGCTGGGATGGGACAGAGGAAAGGCAGTATGTACAGAGAAAACAAGTAATGATTCTATAGCATCTTACTATGCTGATGGACTGTGACTGTAATGGCATATGTGGGGGGTCTTTATAATGGGATGTGTCTAGTAACCATAATGTTGCTCATGTAACTCTTTAGAACTGACTGAAAAATAAAAAGAAACACACAGTACCTTGGATCTGGTTTCCGTTTTCCCTGATGCTGTCAAGGTGGTCAGCACCCACCTCACCGAAATCACACCCCCGTCTAGGGCAGCAGGCTCTTAAATGGGTACCTCCACCTCTCACCATATGCATTCTGTCCCTAGGAGACATCCACCACTGTGACGTCATGGAATCTCCAGGCAACAGTGCTGCTCTTGCAAAGCCCACCCCCAGAGTGTGGCACTGCCCATCCACGGCAGGCTTCATCATCTTAGCAGACATCAGTGGTTCGGGCCTACATATATATATATATGTGTATATATATATATATATATATATATATATATATATACAATAATTTCCAAAGGGAAAGGGACTGGTAAGGATGGGAGGGAAGGGAGGGAAAAGGGGGAAAATAGCACTTACAATTAGCACACATAATGTAGTGCGGAGGGGACTGGGGAAAGGCAGTATATACAAGTAATGAATCTACAGTTTCTTAGTATGCTGATGGACAGTGAATGTAAAGCGGTATGTGGGGGGAATTTGATAATAGGGGTAGTCTAGTACCCATAATGTTCAAGTAACTGTTTATTGACAATATCAAAATTAAAAATCAAGTATGAAAGAAAAGACGTAATAAAAAAAAGAATAAGGTAAGAATCTTACCTCGTGGCATATAGAGAATCTATGGCATCTTACTACACTGATAGACAGTGACTGCAGTAGGTAAGACGGGGACCCGATAATATGGGTGAATGTAGTAACCACATTGTTTTTTCATGTGAAACCTTCATAAGCGTGTGTATTAATAACACCTTAATAAATCAAAAAAGAATCCTACCTGTTAACATCCTGGATGTTCAAATGCAATCTTATCTTTAAGATGGGATGCTTCCTGCCTTTTACCATGTTGTTTGTGACTGGGTTTACTTGACATATTAATCGCCCAGGTTATATATTACTTGATTAGGGGCTGAAGGAGGAAAAGCAGCGTCTGGGCAAAGCTAAAGATAAACCAGGGCTTTGCAGGCTAAAGTAAATTTTAGAATAGCCTCATTTAATTGACACAATGAAGACTTGGGCCATGCTGAGGTATTTTCTTATCTGGGAAATGTTCGAACATTCCAGGCCATGCTAATCCTGGCTTTTTTGTTTTAACTAATCTTCACAGAAGAATGCTCATACTCCTAGTTTGGTATTTTACTTGAGAGAATTATTGTGACTCTGGCTTTGCTGAATTGTTTAATTCGTAACTTTGGTAAGGGTCTTTTTCCAGAGGCCCTCACCCTACTCTGACTACACACAACCACAGTCCCTTTCTCAGAATCCCTGTGGCAGACAACGAACCGAAATGACGGTAAGATATGAATTTCTAAATACAAGAAAATGCACTGTCAGTTCCCATACCAAGTAAAGAAACTTCATTCCCAAATAAAAAATACGGGAGGTACATCACGAAAAATTTTAATTATGAAGGCGCTGCCTCCAGGCGGCCCCTCGCCCGCCGCCCCGCCCCGGGTCACACTTGAACTTCAGCTCGCCCGCCCTCACCCTCGAGGCCCCCGGTGAGAAAATCCACACACGGCAAAACGCCCACCGGCCTCCACGTCTGCGCGACATGGCGCGGACCCTCTACCTGCAACCCTGGCCCGGGCGGCAGGAGCGCGTTGGCGTCGCGGCCCTGGGCCAGGCCGAAGCGAGGCGCGTGGTGGAGAGCAGCCACCCTCACCACCCGACCGGACGGAAGAGCAGCGGCTCCGGTGAGCTCCTCCCCAAATGCCACGGAGAACTTCACCAGCCGCACGCACCTCTGCCCCGGGCGCATCTGCTCCGCTCCCTCCCTTCCCGGGCGGCTCCTCCAGCGGAGTGTGTCAACTCCTGGACCCTGGCCGGAACCCGCGACCCCACAACCCGCGTAGGCCGCATCCCGACCCCGCGGGCCACGCGCTGCACACCGAGCCACTCGCAGGAGCGCCCAGTCGTCCAGCTCCGCCGCGCCCTCAGGCGGAGGCAGGGGTTACCGCGCCACGTCAGGGTCCCGCCGCGCCCCGCAGCTACGTACCTTAAAGCCCGCAGAGCCGTCGCTGTCGTCTTCACCCTGAAGCAGGGCCCGCTCTCGACCCTCCACCACAGGTCTGTCACAGCGGGAGACGCTTCTTGGCTGCGCTGTCTTAAGTCCGGCCGGGCCAGCGGCTCAAGTCCGAGCCGATCGGCGCCCTCAGGCCGCCACGGGAGAGCGGCGGAGGGGCGAGGCGGATCCGAGGCCGGGGGCCGAGGTCGGTACCGCCCACGCAAGCGCGCCGGGAGGACGGCGCAGCCGAGCTGGGCGGCGCGGGTTCCTCCGCATCTGCTGCGTGGATTGGACCGTGCGGGCCGCTCCTGACCGGACCGAAGTACGGACTGAACGGTGGAAGCTGCCTTTCCCGGCGGCGCTCGCGACACTACTGACTGGGGGATAAATCGGAGGCGGCGCCTACAGCTACTACGCAGCCGCTGGACTTAAGCGATCTGCGCCCAATGGCAGCCCGCCATCGACTGACGGCCTTACCGGCCAATGGGCACGAGACGCCCTGCGCAGCCCCGCCCCCGACTGTCCGCAACAGTTAGACGATGGAAAATAGAAGGAAAAAAATTAAATCTATTTTTTGTCTCTATGTATTTATCTCTTCCTGATATTTCATATAAAGAAATTATACAATATGGGACTTTCTGTGTCGGCTTCTTTCACTTATAATGTTTTCAATGTTTATCCATGTTGTAGGATGTATCAATACTTCAGTCTTTTTATGACTCAACAATATTTCACGCTATGGATATAACATCTTTGTGGTGTATACATTCATCAGTTGATGCGGTTGTTTTCACTTCTTGGCTGTTATAAATAATGCTTCTGTGAACACACTGTACACATTTTCCTATAAGTGTTTTCAAATCTAGGTAGTAATGGAATTTCTGGTTCATATGGTATGCTATGTCTATAACTTTCTGAGTAACTGCCAAATTGTTTTCCAAAGACGCTGTCCCATTTTACATTCCCACCAGAAATGTATGAGGGTTCTGAATTCTCCACATCCTTATCAACAATTATTTTTTCTGTTCCTGATGTTTTTCTAAACTATCTTAACTGTCTTTGTGGGCATTAAGTGGTAGCTTCTTTGCCCTTTAACTTTTCTTGTGTCCCTTGTAAACAATACAGAGCTGAAGTTTGTTTCTGTTCCCTTGTCTGACAACCTTTTCCTTTATGTTATGCATTTATTTAATTTCTTGTACTCATTACCAACTTAACTGGATTCATTTTAATCACATAATTTTGTGCTTATTATGTCATATTATTTGAAAAAAATTCTTTTCTCTCAGATTAATATTCTTTTTCTATTTCCTCATTCCACTTTTCTCCATGTCTCAGTTTGAAAGTTCTATTCAGTATATCTATTTTTTAAGAGGTTACCATAGATATTTTATTTTTTATTTTTTCATTTTTTTATTTTGATATGATTAATGTACAACTACATGAGCAACATTATGGTTACTAGACCCCGCCTTCATCAAATCCCCACCACATACCCCAATAAGAGTCACTGTTTTATAGCCCAGTAATATGCTGTCGAATCACTACTTGTCTTCTGTGAGGTATCCTGCCCTCCCCGTGCCCCCATCCCTGGCCATATTATGTATGCTATTGTATTTCCCCTTTTCCCCCCTTTTCACTCCCTTCGCACCCATGTTCCCAAGCCTTTTGCCCTTTGGTAACTGCTATAGTCCATTCTTGGGTTCTGTGAGACTACTGCTGTCCTGTTCCTTTAGTTTTTCCTTTGTTCTCATACTGCACAGATGAGTGAAATCACATGATACTTGTCATTCTCAGCCTGGCTTATTTCACTGAGCATAATGCCCTCCAGCTCCATTCAGCATCATAGATATTTTAACATGCATTCTCAACAATATCTCAGGTTATCATGATGCTTTAACTTCCTTCACAGAAACAAAGCATTCTTAAACTTTGATCATTCTCTTCCCCATTTATATGCTATTATTTTCTCATATTTTTGTTGTAACTGTATCTTAAATCCCACCCATGAGGCATTGTTGTTTCATGTAGTCGTTCAAAGCATTTATCACATAGTCAACAACGTCTTTGTTCATTCCCCTTTGCTTTTCTATGATTTTTTAAAAATTTTTAGTTAAGGTATTACTGATGTGCACTCTTATGAAGGTTTCACATGAAGAAACAATGTGATTACTACATTCACCCATATTATCGGGACCCCCCCGTTACCTATTGCAGTCACTGTCCATCGGTGTAGTAAGATGCCACCGTTTCACTGTTTGCCTCCTCAGCTGCGCAGACACTTCCTATCTCTTTTTCTCTCTCTTTTTCTTCTGGTACCCCCCAAAATGCAAATATAGTTCCATTTGTATTGGTCACACAGTTCTATTAATATTCTTTCATTCCTGGAGATCCTTTTATCTCTCTATGCCTCAGTTTCTCTGTATTCCTGCTTAAGTAACCTCAGTGACCATCATTTTAAAATAATTTTTAAAATGCATTTTTAATTCAAATGGATTTTGAAGATAAGAGAAGAATAATCTGGAAAATACTACAGTGACCATTCCCTACATGTGCTTAAAATTACTTAAACCAAGATTACAAAAACAAATTTTGTTTTTTGGATCCAGGGATTGCCATTAAATGAAAATTAATTTGATTATTTGGATTACTCTACTCCTTTCTGCTAGACCTTTCCCATATTATGAAATATTTCCAGTATGCTAAAAAATAAAAAGCGTGTGTCAAAGCAAAACAGCAGTAAATAAATACAAAAAAACGTTTAGCATGTGAAAAGCAGGAAAAAACCTAGGCAATCTTTGTGCATAATGTCTACATGTCATGTACTTAATGAAATTTATTGAAAATTTATCAACACATAGTTTTTATGTATGTAAAAGTAAATTTACACATGAAAGTGCTTCTTCTTGAGCATTCACTTTATCACTTCCTCCCTTCTAATTTCAAGATTAATAAGGGAAATCATCCCAACAAAATGCCTTTAGTTAAGTGAGCCAGAATTTAAATACTGCCCTGATTCTTTCAGTTGTAAACTCATACAAGTACCACATGAGTAAAGTACTATTCCTGACTTTGAGGAGCTCACAGTACAGTGGAAGTAACTGATACTAACGACATACAGTCTTTTAACATTTTCTTTATCTATATGAGAAACCATAGCATATTTTCACTTATCTCTAGAATAAAATTCAGTTTACAGGTGTAATACTGAAATAGCCCTGTTCAAAAGGTCAGTTTAATGTTGTAAACTAAGTATGGTTACTAGAAGTTCTCATTGCTTGGTAGGTGTTGATATTTAATGTATACGTTGTATAATACATAAATTTATATTTATATGACAGATACTTGAAATTGAAAATTTCACTGATACATAATGTAGAACAGGGTCTTGCAATTGGTACTTGGAATATTTGTCCTTCCAATTTTTCATAAAGAGACATACAGTATGGGTTCCTCCTACTGAAATAATAAAAACACCTAAAATGTCTGTTTACTAGTTCACATATTTTAAAGGTTTTGTGAATTTATATTATTTTCTATTCACTCTTTCTTATCTCCTAAAATGGCTATTTTCCTGGCCTTCTCTCTTCTGCATCTGTATTGCAATTAATACACTTTCTATGCTGAAAATATAGATCTTTTATCTTCAATTGAAATTGACAAACAGATGCTTAAGAAAAACAAAAATAAGGATAGTTTCTATTAGGACCAGGAAGCTATTTAAAGCCTCTTGGTCTGCTTTGACACTTTATTAGATAGGTATTACCCCTGACTTCCTCACCCCCCAAAATAATTCAGTTTACACACACACAAACACACAGCTCATTTGTAGATTTCAGTGTCCTTTATTCCTTGTAACACATTGGTTATAAACACATCCTTTATTCCTAGTAACACAAAGTGATCCTCTGGACTTTTCTTCTTTAATTTTGTCCTTTGGGTTTAGATCTTTTCATTGATTTTTCTTTATTCTTTAAAAATTCCAGATATGTTAAAACTCCTGTGAAATCTTCTGACCTATTTGTAATATTTAAAGTTCCATCTTAGAGTGCAGAGAGACCTAAAGGCATAATTCTTATAATTCATGTTTAGCTTGGGAGAATCCAGAACTATGCTGCTAAATGAAAAATGCAAATTTTTGTTAAAAAGTATTTTAAGACAGTAGGAAAATTCACAAGTGGAAAATTAAATTTAGAACAGTTGAATACTCCAGTAGAACTATACGTTAGCTTACCATGGGGGAGTGGGTGTGGAAGAGAATTAAAAGAAAAAGCATAACTTCAGAGAGATGTGCCCATGTTTTAACTGTAAAGAAAGGGTAACTGATAAAGATTCTCAGAACTGTAAAGAGTCTGAAAAGTCATCTTGTCCTAGCTCCTTATCTCAAGAGGAGAGACTGAGGTAAAAAGGAAGATTCTTGCCTAAAATTGCACAATTAATAATTGCTAAGAATAAAGTCTCCGAAATCTTCCTCCAGTGATCACCTTCCTCTTGTAGTATGTGTGTATAGGGGGCTCATAACTGCATATTCCAACAACCATCAGGCCGTGTCTCTACCTTTCTACTTTTGAAGTTATTAACAAGAAAAGAAATCACGTTGAAATGTTTTCAAAACCAATAAAATACTCATAATTTGAACAAATTGGCCAAAGTGCCTAAATTATGTCAGTTAGATTATCATTTTAAGTTATCTAACAAAATCCAGTTTGCCTTTTTCAAACTCCTAGCATGAACAAAGCCTAATTGCCTACTGTTTCAGACTATCATTACTTCCTATAAATTTCATAAAAAGCAATATGATAAAGATTGTAAGTTATAATTGAGAAAGTTTTATATATAATGTATATATAAAAATACACATGCATGCAAGAATATATACACACACACATATATATACAAGAATTAATTAACATTCTTGTTCATATTGGCTTACTAAAGAAAGAGTTTATTCTCATTAGATTAGATTACATAACCTTTTTTAAGTAGTGAGTTTTTAATTAAATAGATTTTCTTTATTTCACTTGGGGTCATCAAAAATTTAAAGTACTACTTTGAACTACTGTTTCTCTTAAAAATTCTGTAATGACTGTAGTTAATCAAATAATTTAAACTTAAAAAGAAATAATACTTTTCTTTGATCTAAAGTAATTTTTAAAAGATTTTTAAATGTTTAAATTATTTCGTGGAATTTATATGATCTAGGCAAATACAGTCATATCTGTTTTAATTTAGTGCACAATAAAATATATTGAGTTTTAAAATTATAATACCAAATATAGTTGCAAGATATTATAGATGAACCCTAAAGTGAATTGCATTGCTTCAAAATGCAAAATGGAATTCACTTGCATAAATATTTTTATGCACTATATACTGACATCAACCATTTTTACCACGTCTCGGTATTTTTATTTGTCTACTTTAATTTATTCCATTAAAATTTGATAAATTCAAGTTGTTTATGAAAAAAGGTTAAAGTTGTGCTCTTATATAAAAAACTTGGATAGTATTTAAAATATCTATACACACATGCACACACGTGCGTGCACAAACACACACACACCCGTGTGCACAGGATTCTCCCTTAAAGAACACTTAAAATCCTTCCGTACTGTTTGGTGCTTTACTACTTATATTATATTGCATTTTCATTTCTTTTCTTCTCGGTACCCTATATCCGGCTTAAGAAAGCAGTTTTTTTTAACTTGCATAATTCCATGCTAGCAAAATTTGTTAACTTGAATTTCATTTTAAGATTGTATATTCTGATACATGTTTTTGTTTGTTGTCTTAACTAGTGAAAAAAGTCATAGATTTTAAATCTAGAGGTGTAAATGGTTTCCAGGGAAAGACAGCAGCAACAAGTTTTCTGTCTGTGAGTGTACTCCTTTTTTGTTACATTCTCTGGTGCAAGAATGAATGAAGTTTGTGGTTTCTGTGTTGGTTGTGCGTGTTTTATTAAAAACGTTCGTGTATTTACCAAATTAACTGCATTAATATCTATATAACATGCATGATTATTATTCAGTATTTTCTTGTACTTAAATGTGCACTGAATTAATGGATTGATACAGAAAGCTCCCAAACTCAGACTCTTCTGACATATAAAAAACAACAGTAATAAACTTTTAATCTAGAGTCTTGGTAATATTTTAGTTTTAAAACTCTAGGATGTGAGAGAAAAAAGGAGTCAAATTCCACAAATTGGTGGTTTCTTACAGGAATTTTTGTGTGAACATATCTAAATTTCAACAAGTATTTCTCTGAGAAAAATTTTAGTAGCAACTTCTCATTTAGAGGAAAAAGGTATTCTTAATTTGTGTTAATTTATCTAAACCCTTTAAATCAATAGTCTTTTATAAGTTAATTAATTTTTGCTTTCTTTTAAAAATCTCACAGAATGGCTTGAAATACATATGTTTATGTATTGCCTCAATATACAATTTTGCCCAACATTCAGGGTTTATAGATCATCAGAAATTCATCTATTAATCTCATATTAAAATCACTAAATTAGAAAATTCATATATATTACCATAAATGGATATAGAATAAATTTATGAGTTTTGCATTTTTGTAGAGTAAGTCAATAGCACTTTGTAGAAATCCCTTGCCTTACTGCTCATACAATACATATAATAATTTTGAGAGAAGCCATTCATGACATACATCTGACTCCTAAAATAGCATGTTGATAGAAAGTAAGTTTAGTTGTTGTAAATGATATGTTATTAGATTTTACAGGAATGTGTTTAGCATTGTTATTTTTAGTCAATTACAAATCATCTGATGAGATGACCTAATAACTATTTAACAAAAATCGTTTTATTGTAACTACATAAGGAAAGGATTATATGCTAATATTTATATATTAAAAAGTACATGAACGATATTGAGAAGTTACATCAATTATCAGGAAACAAACCTGGGGCATGTATATCATCACATCTTCTAAAGTATAATAATTAATTTTAAAATGTGATACTTACATTTTGGTATATTCTGAGACTACTAAACTAAAATCAGCAGTTGTCAATAGGAAATTGTTGGTCAAATACACTTACCTGTTTGGATAGCACTTGAACAGTTAATTTCAAAGTACTTAATTGTAAATTACGATTTCTTGTTATACTTTGTTGGTTAAAACATAGTTTCAAATTGATAATGACAGTTTTTAGGGAAAATAAATAATGCTCCCATTATATATGTTTCTCATATATTATACATATTATATATATAATATATTCTCATATATATATTTCTCATATATTAACAATTTGATTAGTTATTTTATTTTGAAAGACATTTTTCTTATAATAGAGAATATAAACAAAAAGCCATATGAAATTATTTGGACACATCAAATTTCATCATGTCAATAAGAAATAAAAATATTTGCAGAATTAAACATTAGGGTTACTACCTTTATTTTCCTAATATTTTGTCTAATATAGTAATTTTTGAATTCTAAGTAGAACTAGAAGCTGCTACTGTTTCACCATTTTCTTATTTTGGCTACCAAAATGTTATTTCATATGGTACATGCTTCAAACTTTCAGATGCCCAGGGAAATTCAGTCTGTTTATATAAAACTACCTAAGATTTATCTAAGATACATGCAACTGTCTATAGTTGGCACATTGCCTTAGTGCAAATACATGTTATTTTCATTGTTCATGTACAGGAGTTATGAAGCTCAATAAAAAAAGGAAATTTAGATAACAGTGTGTCTGGGTGTGGAGAGGGAAACCTGACATTTTACAATACAAATATTTTATTTTTAAATCTTTTATGTTTGCTTTAAAATTGTCAGGAAAAAATTAATGAGACAATAAAAGTCATAGAGCAAAACTGTAAATTTACTTCATAATTTTAAAACAAATTTTGCACTCATTTTATGTAAGAGATAAAAATACTTTTGATCTTGTTTTATTTTTGAATGTAATATCCCCACTTCAATCTAAGCAAATTATATTGGCCGATTTTTTATAGTCAAGAATAATAAAGCAGAAGTATTTAAAACTTTATTTTCCTCCAATTTTTTTCTCAAGTATTTATTCACTAGTTTCAAAAATATATTCTTTATGGTTGTTTATGGAAAAGGGTTACATTGTTTTAATTATGACAATATTATATATATATTACCAAGTAAGTATTCAGTTTTTATCTCTTTGGTATAATTTAACACAGAGCCAGTTTTAAAAGGAGACAATTGTTATCTCACATTCACCTTTCAAATGTAAATAAATAAACACAGTTCATCTTCTTTGAAAAAATGATCAATTATATTATCAGTCTTTCCAGAAATTAACATAAGCATATGTAATATAAAGCACACACATTGCTAAAGCATGCCTTACCGCAACAAGAATTTTACAGTTTAACTAAGAAACATTAATAAGAGATTCAGGATGTTGCAGTAGTGTCCATGGAGAGCGTTCAGTTGTTTAAATGACTAATTCAAATTATTTTTCCAACTTTCATCCTTGAATTCTAAATAGCCTGTATTCATCCCACCTTATTCTACATAAAGGCATAAGTTTTCCATGAAAGGAAAAAAATTAGGTTTTTTAATTTTAAAAGTAAAAGGAATATTTTATATTTAAAATGTTGAATTTTGTGAACTAGGAAACTTGCCAACTTTTCTACTAGACTCTTCTTGAATATAAAGATGGAATTATTTTAAAAATGAGCTTCTCATTATGTATTTTTTATTTCACCTTCTTCAAATTCATACTTTCATTCATTCATTATTATCCGTTCATTTCACAATTCCGTTTGAGCTACATCTCCACGGGAGCACCATGCTAAACTAAGCAGGTAAAAGAGTGAATAAAATACAACCTCAGCCTGCAAGATTCCAGCATTTTATTGGGAAGCAAAACAAACAAGGCAACTCTGTGAAGAATATAAAGGTAGTATAAAGTAACATTCTGTCAACATCCATGATGTTTGAATTCAAGACCAAAAGTGTTTTATTGTATAAGTTGGAATAAATTTTTTAAATGCACTATTAAAAAATCAAAGAAAGGTAGCCGGATAAAGTAACAGGGATGTGACTTTTGGTCAGAATCTTCTTTTATTTTTAGACTAGATTATATGCTGTGTAAAGCTAGAAGCCTCAGAAAACTTGCTAATAATAACAAAATTATATTTTGATGTTGGGTATTTATATAGCTAGTGTATTTAAGCTGGAACACACAAAAATATGGTAAATTTATTAAGGTTATGATAACATATTTGACAGACACATGTAATAAAGATACTGCACCTCAATGATGTAAGAAAGGACAATTCATTTAATTTTTAAAATACAATATGTACTGCCCCCCTCTCATTTTCTCACAGATATGTGGGGAAAATGACTAATAGTGAATGAGTAAATAATAATGACGATGATGATTAAATATCCTGAAATATTAGAGAAAAAACGGTATTCAAAAGGCAGCATCTAATCCAGGCAATTAAACTTTTAAATAGTACTCCTGTTCTTACCACTCTGTAAGTTAAATTCAAATATTTTTAAATAAAAGTGATAAATCTAGCCACTTGCTTGAGTGATGTTATGGAGTGACAGCAGCTGATTGAATGAATACAAACTTCATTTGTTTGTCTTGACATCACTTGCTCTGGGCAGTTATGAAATATCTGAACATTAGAGAAATAAGAGATTATATGCACTTTGTTCTTTATTTTTATTTTAAATGTTTTCAATTAAGGAACATTATGTGCACATATGCAGATACTATCCTGTTATCTTTACATTTCAACTTGGGAGGTCTTTCCTCTCTTGTAGATGTCCATCAGCAGTGGTTTAAAGGACATGTACAAAGAGACGAAAGTAATGTCGCAATTAGAATTGTAAGAACTGGGATTAAGTAAATGAAAATGGTGGACATTGTGAATGTGCTCTGTATTTTAAGACAAAATGTTTGGAAAAGAGAATTAACTAGTGATGCTCTTTTCCCTGGCTGAGAATTCTGGACCGGATGTAAGGCTCAGGGGTTAAGAGTAGAGTTTCTTGAAACAGGCTGCCCAAGGTTTAAACCTAGACTAAGGCACTAACTAGCAATATGACTTTGGAAGCACTTTTTAACCTCTCTAGTCCTCAGTCTTCTCACCTATAGGAAATGTGTAATAATAATAGCTACTTTAAGATTGTTGTGAAGATTATAAATGGGTACATGTTAAGGATGTAGAATGGTTCCTGACACATAGTACTACATAAGTGTATGCTATTATTGAAATTCATATTAACCTTAGCTTGATTTTTGAGGCTCTGATAAAATGGGACAAATGAAATTTTATTATTTTCTTTTTCTAATATATAGAAAGACCACATTTATATTAACCTATAATCTGTGGTCTAGATTATAATAAAGAAGGTAAGCCTAGGTCATGCCATTGTTCCTTATCTCTATCCTATGTAAAAAAGCCACATTTTAATAACATTCACCAAATATTTTTAAAAATCTATTTAAAATAGTAAAAAAGTGCTTCCCATAGTAAATACCCAATTCATAGAAAACAGTATGCCAGATATTGTTGTTTCTCAAACAACTAGGACATATTTGCTAAGAAATCATTAACCCCTTTCTATGTGTGTGCACATATTAAAATATTTATAAGTTGTCCCTTTATCAATTATATCTCTTTGTATATATGAGCAAGGAATGTTCAACTATTAATTTATAACACAAACTAATTTAAAAATTAAATATAAAACTGTCCATTTTCTGTAAAAAGAGAGATTTGAATAACCTGGGAAAATGAGAGATCATATTTTACAAAAAGTGGAACTTGAGCTGGGTCTTGAAAATTAGGTGGGATTTTGACAGCTAAAGGGGAAGAAAGAGAAACCCTGGAAGCATGGAGAAAATAAAGCAAGCCTGGAATGAGCATGGCAGTGCATAAAAATGCAGAAAGATGAAGAATCCTGCAGACTTCAGTAATAAGTGTATCTTGGTGGCTAGGAAAAAAGATAATTGTTATACTATAAATGCTAGTAGAAAAGATAATTGTTATACTATAAATCTAGAATTGTATGAGATTTGAACAGTAGTAAAAATAGTGTTTGAGGAAGTTTAGTTCTCCTTTTGTTCTCAAGATAGATTGGAGGTGAATGATAAAAGAGTCAAAAAAGCATCAGTAATGAGGTTATATCTAAGCTTCCCAATGCAATAACACTGGGAAACTTGGTGGGATTATCTAGTAGTTCATTAAAGGAAGAAGAAAGGAGCTTAACAAAAGCTGACAAAAACATAGATGGAAAGTTATTAGCAAAGATGTGATTTTTCAAGACTTGAGGGAAATATAAAATAAGTAGAACTGTGGGTCAGTGCCTTTGAATTTGTCCACTCTGTGTCATAACAGCCAAAGGAAGAGAGTGCCCAAGGTACAAACAAGCCCACATAAAACAGAATGGTAAAGAGGAATTAAATAGCAAGTCGGCAGACCAAAGAAGAAAAGTTGTCACTTGTTTTGTACGGATCGGTGAATATGTAATAAAGTTAGCAATTAAAGTATTGCTGGCAATACTTAGGAAAGTTGTTTTTATAGAATGAGGGGCATAAATACAAAGTTTCATGTCCAAATGAAAATATGACAACTTTACCAGAGCCATGCCTCCTGGGACATCCGCTGGTAGTTTTGTTGCTATGTGATAAATATCGACCAATCTGAACTAAATGATGCTGGGATACAGTGGTTATCAATGTTGATTTACATTAGAATAACCTTAGGATTATTAACAAACAAAACAAACATAGTTTTTTAAAAACCCTGATGTCCCGTGTCCCACCCTAGCATAATTGCATTAGAATATCTGTGGTAGAAGTAGGCCTCTTTGCTCTTTAAGGAAAACTCCACAAGTGATTCTAATCCACAGTGTTGGACACGAACCATTGCAATATTTATTTATTTCATCCTCTACAGTCTCCTCTCAGGTATATTTGTTTCTTAAGAGTAAATGAATTACTGAGGAGCAAAATAGAATTATTCTCCAGTTCACTGCTATATTGAAGTTATGAAACAATATCACTCGGATATTTCAAAACTATCTGGTTTAATAATCTTCCCACAAAAATTTGACCTTGAGGATTCCGTTTTCCACTGTGCTCACATTCATGGAAAAATTAATCTTTCATCAACAGTGTATTTGGAAAAAATTGCGGAAAACATGTACAATGGCTAAGCAAAACATTGTTACGGAAATTGTTCGAGGGAAAAGTAATTATTTTGCTTTTCAGTGTTATGTCATAATTCAATGGAATGTTGGTCATTTGCACCATAGTTTTACTTTGACAGCAGCAGACCAAGGTGTTCTACTATATACTAGATGAGAAGTGCTAATAATTTTTAACTATTTCAATAGGGTCTTGTTTTTCTACTGCAACTTAAAAATAAAAGGTAGAAAAATGACAGTGTTGTAACTGTTGGTGACTTCTGTACTGCTAGTAATTGATAGAAACTCTGGTACTGATACCATGGGAACAGGTTTCCCAAGATTTCATAGTTCATATAGTAATAAAATAAGGCATTACCTGTTTATGTGTTAATAGAATAGCATGTAATTTCATGTGAACATCAAACTTATTTTTGTATAGTCCACAAATATAAAAAATGTTTTGTCTTCATTTTTAGGTAGCAAAATTATATTTTAAATGTGTATAAAGTAATGATTATAATAAAAATATACAAGGATATATGTATATATATATTTTATGTAGATAATTATTTTTTATTGAAGGGTAGTTGACGCACAGTATTACATTAGTTTCAGGTGTACAACACAGTGATTCAACATTTATATACAGGATAATTCTAGGTACCAGCTATCACCACACCAAGCTGTTACAATATTTTGACTATATTCCTTATGCTATACATTACATCCCGGTTACTTATTTATTTTACAATTGGAAGTGTGCACTTTTTTGTGTGTGTGAGGGCATATCTCATATTTATTGATCAAATGGTTGTTGACAACAATAAAATTCTGTATAGGGGAGTCAATGCTCAATGCACAATCATTAATCCACCCCAAGCCTAATTTTTGTCTGTCTCCAATTTTCTGAAGCATAATGAACAAGTTCTTACATGGAGTACAAATTCTTACCTCGTGAATATGTTACATGGTGAACAGTACAAGGGCAGTCATCACAGAAACTTATGGTTTTGCTCATGCATTATGAACTATAAACAGTCAGTTCAAATATGAATACACATTTGATTTTTATACTTGATTTATATGTGGATACCACATTTCTCTCTATATTATTATTATCTTTAATTAAATGCTGAAGTGGTAGGTAGATACAAGATAAAGGTAGAAAACATAGTTTAGTGTTGTACGAGAGCAAATGTAGATGATCAGGTGTGTGCCTGTAGACTATGTGTTAATCCAAGTTAGATAAGGGCAATAAAACATCCACGTATGCAGAAGATTTCTCTGAGAACAGGGGGGTAACGTTCTAAGACTCACCTCTGTTGATACCCAATTTCTCACCTGATGGCCCCCCTGCGACTGTGCCTGTCTTAGGTTGTTCCTCCCTTGAGGAATCTTACCCGTCTCTGGCTAACCAGCCATCTTCTGGGGCCACACAGAGAAATGAAAAGTTAGTAAGTGACAGAGAAGCCTTATTGTATGAAAAGGTTAGCTTTTTACTTCTTTGATTATTTATGCCCTTTGTCTTCTATGCCCAGCATTTGTCTTGAGGTATCTTTACCACTTGGAAGAATTATGATACTCGGTCAATTTGATATGAGTCACGAATTCTATTTAAGGGTTGTAATTAGGAAGGAAGAAGAAAAGCTATAGAAGTAGCAGGCGGAAGAAAACATGGGAAGATTGATTATTTTTTTGACATATCTTCTTGTAGAGTAACTTCAGCATTAATAGGTTTTAAACTACTAATTAAATTGCGCAGACACTTTAACATAATAGGAGTATAGTTACATAACCAAAGCATATCTGTAATTACCAGCCATCTCCAGTGAAACCAAGAAAACCAGTTAGGCACCTTAGGCATTTGTGAAAACTTATCTATGATATGGTGGATATTGTCCAACTGAACTTGAACAGTCTGACAGAAATCAGACAAATTAAAACAACCCATTCCTGTAATTGTGAGATTTTGGAGCACTACAATTTGCACTTCTCCAAATTCTTGCTTGAGTTCCAACAGTATAGATCCAGCCAAATTTGTTGTTTTATTATATGCACAGCCAGCTTAGATATCTCCTTCTTCATTCCCATGGCAAGTCCAGGAACTGGTGGGATGAGTGCATCTACACCTGTAGCAGTGCGTGGGTCTTTGTTGGGGTTTTTGATGATCATCTTCTGGCATGAGTCTTCCAGAGAGTGCTGATGTTGGAAGTTCTCTTTCATATCGTATCTTAGTTAATTTTCCGGGTAGCCAAATTCGGCTTTGATCCTCTGTATAAACACAAACAGACCTTTGCCTACACTTTTATATGCCCTTAATACCCTTGTGTAGTACTCATTGCAGGTCACCACACAGGAACTGCCTTTTTTTTTGAATCATTAATCTACACTTACATGATGAATATTATGTTTACTAGGCTCTCCCCTATACCAGGTCCCCCCTATAAACCCCTTTACAGTCACTGTCCATCAGCATAACAAAATGTTGTAGAATCACTACTTGCCTTCTCTGTGTTGGGGAGCCCTCCCCTTTCTCCCTCCCCCCATGCATGCTAATCTTAATAACCCCCATCTTTTCCCCCCCCCTTATCCCTCCCTACCCACCCATCCTCCCCAGTCCCTTTCCCTTTGGTACCTGTTAGTCCATTCTTGAGTTCTGTGATTCTGCCGCTGTTTTGTTCCTTCAGTTTTTACTTTGTTCTTATACTCCGAAGATGAGTGAAATCATTTGGTATTTCTCTTTCTCCGCTTGGCTTCTTTCAGTGAGCATAATTCCCTCCAGCTCCACCCATGTTGCTGCAAATGGTAGGATTTTCCCTATTCTTATGGCTTAGTAGTATTCCATTCTCTATATGTACCACATCTTCTTTATCCATTCATCTATCGATGGACATTTAGGTTGCTTCCAATTTTTGGCTATTGTAAATAGTGCTGCAATAAACATAGCGGTGCATTGGTCTTTCTCAAACTTGATTGCTGCATTCTTCGGGTAAATTCCTAGGAGTGTAATTCCTGGGTCAAATGGTAAGTCTGTTTTGAATATTTTGATGTACCTCCCTTCTGCTTTCCACAATGGTTGAACTAATTTACATTCCCACCAGAAGTGTAGGAGGGTTCCCCTTTCTCCACAGCCTCACCAACATTTGTTGTTGTTTGTCTTTTGGATGGCAGCCGTCCTTACTGGTGTGACGTGATACCTCATTGTAGTTTATTTTGCATTTCTCTGATAATTAGCAAAGTGGAGCATCTTTTCATGTGTCTTTTGGCCATCTGTACTTCTTTTTTGGAGAACTGTCTGTTCAGTTCCTCTGCCCATTTTTTAATTGGGATATTTGTTTTTTGTTTGTTGAGGCATGTGAACTCTTTATATATTCTGGACTTCAAGCCTTTATCGGGTCTGTCATTTTCAAATATATTCTCCGATACTGTAGGGTTCCTTTTTGTTCTATTGATGGTGTCTTTTGCTGTACAGAAGCTTTTTATCTTAGTATAGTCCCACTTACTCATTTTTGCTGTTGTTTTCCTTGCCCGGGGAGATATGTTCAAGAAGAGGTCACTCATGTTTATGTCTAAGAGTTTTTCACCTATGTTTTCTTCCAAGAGTTTAATGGTTTCATGGCTTACATTCAGGTCTTTGATCCATTTTGAGTTTACTTTTGTATATGGTGTTAGACAATGGTCCAGTTTCATTCTCCTACATGTAGCTGTCCAGTTTTGCCAGCACCACCTGTTGAAGAGACTGTCATTTCGCCATTGTATGTCCATGGCTCCTTTATCAAATATTAATTGACCATATATGTCTGGGTTAATGTCTGGATTCTCTAGTCTGTTCCATTGGTCTGTGACTCTGTTCTTGTGCCAGTACCAAATTGTCTTGATTACTAAGGTTTTATAGTAGAGTTTGAAGTTGGGGAGTGAGATCCCCCCTACTTTATTCTTCTTTCTCAGGATTGCTTTGGCTATTCGAGGTCTTTGGTGTTTCCATATGAATTTCTGAATTATTTGTTCCAGTTCATTGAAGAATGTTGCTAGTACTTTCATAGGGATTGCATCAAATCTGTATATTGCTTTGGGCAGGATGGCCATTTTGACGATATTAATTCTTCCTAGCCACGAGCATTGGATGAGTTTCCATCTGTTAGTGTCCCCTTTAATTTCTCTTAAGAGTGACTTGTCATTTTCAGAGTATAAGTCTTTCACTTCTTTGGTTAGGTTTATTCCTAGGTATTTTATTTATTTTTGATGCAATTGTGAATGGAGTTGTTTTCCTGATTTCTCTTTCTGTTGGTTCATTGTTAGTGTATAGGAAAGCCACAGATTTCTGTGCGTTGATTTTGTATCCTGCAACTTTGCTGTATTCCGATATCAGTTCTAGTAGTTTTGGGGTGGAGTCTTTAGGGTTTTTTATGTACAGTATCATGTCATCTGCAAATAGTGACAGTTTAACTTCTTCTTTACCAATCTGGATTCATTGTATTTCTTTGTTTTGTCTGATTGCCATGGCCAGGACCCCCAGTACTATGTTAAATAATAGTGGAGAGAGTGGGCATCCCTGTCTAGTTCCCGATCTCAGAGAAAATGCTTTCAGCTTCTCGCTTTTCAATATAATGCTGGCTGTGGGTTTATCATAGATGGCCTTTATCATGTTGAGGTACATGCCCTCTATTCCCATTTTGCTGAGAGTTTTTATCATGAATGGATGTTGAACTTTTTCAAATGCTTTTTCAGCATCTATGGAGATGATCATGTGGTTTTTGTCTTTCTTTTTGTTGATGTGGTGGGTGATGTTGATGGACTTTCGAATGTTGTACCATCCTTGTATCCCTGGGATGAATCCCACTTGGTCACGGTGTATGATCCTTTTGATGTATTTTTGAATTCAGTTTGCTAATATTTTGTTGAGTATTTTTGCATCTAGGTTCATCAGGGATATTGGTCTGTAGTTTTACTTTTTGTTGAGTTATTGGCCTTGGATTTGGTATTAGGGTTATGTTAGCTTTATAAAATGAGTTTGGGAATATCCCCTCCTCATCTATTTTTTGTAAATATTTTAGGAGAATGGGTATTATGTCTTTGTATATGTCTGATAAAATTCCCAGGTGAATCCATCTGGCCTGGGGGTTTTGTTTTTTGGTAGTTTTTTTATTACTGCTTCAATTTCGTTGTTGGTAATCGGTCTGTTTAGATTTTCTGCTTCTTTCTGGGTCAGTCTTGGAAGGTTGTATTTTTCTAGGAAGTTTTCCATTTCTCCTAGGTTTCCCAGCTTGTTAGCATATAAGTTTTCTTTGTAGTCTCTAATAATTCTTTGTATTTCTGTGGGGTCCGTCGTGATTTTTCCTTTCTCGTTTCTGATACTGTTGATTTGTGTTGACTCTCTTTTCCTCTTAATAAGTCTGGCTAGTGGCTTATCTATTTTGTTTATTTTCTCAAAGAACCAGCTCTTGGTTTCATTGATTTTTGCTATTGTTTTGTTCTTCTCAATTTCATTTATTTCTTCTCTGATCTTTATTATGTCCCTCCTTATGCTGACCTTAGGCCTCATTTGTTCTTCTTCTTCTAATTTTGATAATCGTGAAATTAGACCTTTCATTTGGGATTGTTCTTCCTTTTTTAATATGCCTGGATTGCTCTATACTTTCCTCTTAAGACTGCTTTTGCTGTGCCCCACAGTAGTTGGGGCTTTGTGCTGTTCTTGTGATTTGTTTCCATATATTGCTGGATCTCTGTTTTTATTTGGTCATTGATCCATTGATTATTTAGGAGCATGTTGTTAGGCCTCCATGTGTTTGTGAGCCTTTTTGCTTTCTTTGTACGGTTTATTTCTAGTTTTATGCCTTTGTGGTCTGAAAAGTTGTTTGGTAGGATTTCAATCTTTTGGAATTTACTGAGGCTCTTTTTGTGGCCTAGTATGTGGTCTGTTCTGGAGAATGTTCCATGTGCACTTGAGAAGAATGTGTATCCTGTTGCTTTTGGATGTAGAGTTCTGTAGATGTCTATTAGTTCCCTCTGTTCTAGTGTGTTGTTCAGTACCTCTGTGTCCTTACTTATTTTCTGTCTGGTAGATCTGTCCTTTGGAGTGAGTGGTGTGTTGAAGTCTCCTGGTGTGAATGCATTGCATTCGATTTCCACCTTTACTTCTGTTAGTATTTGTTTCAGGTATGTTGGTGCTCCTGTATTGGGTGCATATATATTTATAATGGTTATATCCTCTTGTTGGACTGACCCCTTTATCATTATGTAATGTCTTTCTTTGTCTATTGTTACTTTCTTTATTTTGACGTCTGTTTTTTCTGATACCAGAATTGCAACACCTGCTTTCTTCTCTCTGTGGCTTGCATGAAATATCTTTTTCCGTCCCTTGACATTAAGTCTGTTCATGTCTTTGTGTTTGAGGTGAGTCTCTTGTAGGCAGCATATGGATGGATCTTGCTTTTTTATCCATTCTATTACTCTGTGTCTTTTCATTGGTGCATTCAGTCCGTTTACATTTAGGGTGATTATTGAAAGGCATGAATTTATTGCCATTGCAGGCTTTTAGTTTGTGGTTATGAAAGGTTTAAGTTTAGCTTCTTTACTATCTTTCTGTCTAACTTAACTCGCTTGTTGAGCTATTATAAATGCGGTCTGATGATTCTTTATTTCTCTCCCTTCTTATTCCTTCTCCTCCCTTATTCATATGTTGGGTGTTTTCTTATGTGCTCTTTTTAGGAGTGCTCCCATCTAGAGCAGTCCCTGTAGGATGCCCTGTAGAGGTGGTTTGTGGGAGGCAAATTCTCTCAACTTTTGCTTGTCTGGGAATTGTTTAATCCCTCCTTCATATTTAAATGATATTCGTGCTGGATACAGTAGTCTTGGTTCGAGGCCCTTCTGTTTCATTGCATTAAGTATATCATGCCATTCTCGTCTGGCCTGTAGGGTTTCTGTTGAGAAGTCTGATGATAGCCTGATGGGTTTTCCTTTGTAGGTAACCTTTTTTTTCTCTCTGGCTGCCTTTAATACTTTGTCCTTGTGTTTGATCTCTGCCATTTTAATTAACATGTGTCTTGTTGTTGCCCTCTTGGATCCCTTGTCATGGGAATTCTGTGTACCGCTGTGGTCTGAGAGGCCATTTCTTCCCCTAGTTTGGGGAAGTTTTCGGCAATTATTTCTTCAAAGACACTTTCTAACCCTTTTTCTCTCTCTTCTTCTTCTGGTACCCCTATAATGTGGATATTGTTTCGTTTCGACTGGTCACTCAGCTCTCTTAGAATTCTTTCATTCCTGGAGATCCTTTTATCTCTCTCTGCATCAGCTTCTCTGCATTCCTGTTCTCTGCTTTCTAGTTCATTAATGGTCTCTTGCGTCTCATCCATTCTGTTTTGAAGTCCTTCCAGAGCTTGTTTTATTTCTGTATTCTCCTTCCTTAGTTCTTGCATATTTCTCTGCAAGTCCATCAGCATGGTTCTGAGTTTTGCTTTGAATTCTTTTTCAGGAAGACTGGTTAAATCTATCTCCCCAGGTTCCTTTTCAGGGGAAGATGTAGCAGATGCCAAAGCTGTCTGGGTTAGTCTTATCTGGATCATATTTTTTTGCCTTTTCATGTTTACAGGTGCTATTGACTGTGAGCTGGGAGGGCCAAACTGTTCACTTGCTACTGGCATTTCTTTACTGGGACAACTGTGACCCCTAGTGGCTTGTGTTGGGTAATTGCATGTAGACTGGGTCTTTGTGTCTTGCCCGGCCGATATGGAGGAATCTCACTTTCTGTGGGCGTGGTCTGCCTTAGGCTGCTTCTCTGCTTTCGCAGCATGCAGAGGGGTAAAGTACTTGGGGGCTGTTTGGCTGTTTACCTCCGTGAGGGGTCTCAGAGCTGTTTCCCAGGGTGTTAGTGCGCCTGGTTTTCCCTGTAATTTCCAGCCACTGGGCTGTGACCTGTATTGTTTCCATCCAGCTGTTATGTCCCTGTCCCTTTAAGACTTTCAAAAAGCACTCACTTTTCTTTGTCACAGGTGCATCAGCTTCGGAACCCACTCAGAGGTCTTGCTGCCCTGTTTCCCTAGTTTCCAGCCCTCCACGCATGCTTTGTGTCTGCCCTCTGGTGCAGGTGGCTGGGGCTGGGTGTTTAACAGTCCTGAGCTCCCTCTCCCTCCCGCTGGGATCTGGGGGGAGGTGTGCTCGGGTCCCACCAGGCCAGGGGTTGTATCTTACCCTTTCACCAAGCACTGGGCTCTCGCACATGTGGATGTAGTCTGGCTGTTGTCCGGTGTCTTCTTGTCTCTCTTTTAGGATTAGTTGTATTTGTTGTATTTTCAAAAATATATATGTTTTTGGGAGGAGATTCCCACTGTCCTACTCACACCACCATGTCTCTGCCTCAGAATATACAATTTTAAAATGAAATTCAAGTTAACAAATTTTGTTAGCATGGAATTATGCAAGTTGAAAAAAACTGCTTTCTTAAGCCTGAATAGTGTACCCAGAAGAAAACAAATTAAAATGCAATATAATATAAGTAGTAAAGCACCAAACAGTTTGGAAGGATTTTAAGTGTTCTTTAAGGGAGATTCCTGGCACGCGGGTGTTTGTATGTGTGTGCGTGTGTGCATGGGTGTGTGTAGATATTTCAAATACTCTCCAAGTTTTTATATAAGAGCAAAACATTAACCTTTTATCATAAAGAACATGAATTTATCAAATTTTAATGAAATAAATTAAAGTAGACAAATAAAAATACCGAGACGTGGTAAAAATAGTTGATGTCAGTACATACTGTATAAAAATATTTATGAAAGTGAATTACATTTTGCATTTTGAAGCAATGCAATTCACTATAAGGTTCACCTATAATATCTTGCAACTATATTTGGTATTATGATATTAAAACTCACAATATTTTATTGTGCACTAAATTAAAACAGATATGACTGGATTTGCCTAGATCATATAAATTCCACGAAATAACTTAAAACATTTAAAAACCTTTTTGATGAAAGAAAAGTATTATTTCTCTTTAAGTATAAATTATTTGATTAACTACAGTCATTACATAATTTTTAAGAGAAACAGTAGTTCAAAGGAGTACTTTAAATTTTTGATGACACCAAGTGAAATAAAGAAAATCTATTTAATTAAAAACTCACTACTTAAGAAAGGTTATGCAATCTAATCTGATGAGAATAAACTCTTTCTTTAGTAAGCCAATATAAACAAGAATGTTAATTAATTCTTGTATATATATGTGTGTGTGTGTATATTCTTGCATGCATGTGTATTTTTATATATACATTATATATCAAAACTTTCTCAATTATAACTTACAATCTTTATCATATTGCTTTTTACGAAATTTATAGGAAGTAATGATAGTCTGAAACAGTAGGCAATTAGGCTTTGTTCATGCTAGGAGTTTGAAAAGGCAAACTGGATTTTGTTAGATAACTTAAAATGATAATTTAACTGACATAATTTAGGCACTTTGGCCAATTTGTTCAAATTATGAGTATTTTATTGGTTTTTAAAACATTTTATCGTGATTTTTTTTCTTGTTAATAACTTCAAAAGTAAAAAGGTAGAGACACGGCCTGATGGTTGTTGGAATATGCAGTTATGAGACCCCTATACACACATACTACAAGAGGAACGAGATCACTGGAGTAAGATTTCAGAGACTTTATACTTAGCAATTATTAATTGTGTGATTTTGGGCAAGAATCTGCCTTTTTACCTCAGTCTCTCCTCTTGAGATAAGAAGCTTGGACAAGATGACTTTTAGTCTCTTTACAGTTCTCAGATTCTTTATCAGTCACCCTTTATTAACAGTTAAAGAATGGCTACATCTCTCTAAAGTTATGCTTTTTCTTTTAATTCTCTTCGACACCCACACCACACCCCCATGGTAAGCTTACATATAGTTCTACTGGAGTATTCAACTGCTCAAAATTTAATTTTCCACTTGTGAATTTTCCTACTGTCTTAAAATTCTTTTAAACAAAAATTTTCATTTTGCATTTTGCAGCATAATTCCGGATTCTCCCAAGCTAAACATGAATTATAAGAATTCTGCCTTTAGTTCTCTCTGCACTCTAAGATGGAACTTTAAATATTACAAATAGGTCAGAAGATTTCACAAGAGTTTTAACATATCTGGAATTTTTAAAGAATAAAGAAAAATCAATGAAAAGATCTAAACCCAAAGGAGAAAATTAAAGAAGAAAAGTCCAGAGGATCACTTTGTGTTACTAGGAATAAAGGATGTGTTTATAACCAATGTGTTACAAGGAATAAAGGACACCGAAAACTACAAATGAGCTGTGTGTTTGTGTGTGTGTAAACTGAATTATTTTGCAGGGTGGGGTAGTCAGGGGTAATACCTAGCTAATAAAGTGTCAACGCAGACTAAGAGGCTTTAAATAGTTTCCTGGTCCTAATAGAAACTATCCTTATTTTTGTTTTTCTTAAGCATCTGTTTGTCAATTTCAATTGAAGATAAAAGATCTATATTTTCAGCATAGAAAGTGCATTAATTGCAATACAGATGCAGAATATGGAAGGCAAGGAAAATAGCCATTTTAGGAGATAAGAAAGAGTGAATAGAAAATAATATAAATTCACAAAACCTTTAAAATATGTGAACTAGTAAACAGACATTTTAGATGTTTTTATTATTTCAGTAAGAGGAACCCATACTGTATATCTCTTTATGAAAAATTGGAAGGACAAACATTCCAAGTACCAATTGCAAGACCCTGTTCTGCATTATGTATCTGTGAAATTTTGAATTTCAAGTATCTGTCATACAAATATAAATGTATGTATTATACAACGTATGCATTAAACATCAAAATCTACCTAGCAATGAGAAATTCTAGTAACCATACGTAGTTTACAACATTAAAGTGACCTTTTGAAGAGGGGTATTTCAGTATTACACCTGTAAACTGAATTTTATTCTAGAGATAAGTGAAAATATGCTATGGTTTCTCATATAGATAAAGAAAATGTTAAAAGACTGTGTGTCGTTAGTATCAGTTAATTCCACTGTACTGTGCGCTCCTCAAAGTCAGGAATAGTACTTTAGTCATGTGGTACTTGTATGAGTTTACAACTGAAAGAATCAGGGCACTATTTAAATTCTGGCTCACATTACTAAAGGCATTTTGTTGGGATGATTTCCCTTATTAATCTTGAAATTAGAAGGGAGGAAGTGATAAAAGTGAATGCTCAAGAAGAAGCACTTTCATGTGTAAATTTACTTTTACACACATAAAAACTATGTGTTAATAAATTTTCAATAAATTTCATTGAGTACATGACATGTAGACATTATGCACAAAGATTGCCTAGGTTTTTTCCTGCTTTTCACATGCTAAACGTTTTTTTGTATTTATTTACTGCTGTTTTGCTTTGACACATGCTTTTTATTTATTAGCATAATGGAAATGTTTCATAATATGGGAAAGGTCTAGCAGAAAGGAGTAGAGCAATCCAAACAATCAAATTACTTTTTATTTAATGATAATCCCTTAATTCCAAAAACAAAATTTGTTTTTGTGATCTTTGTTTAAGTAATTGTAAGCACCTGTAGGGGTTGATCACTGTAGTATTTTCCAGATTATTCTTCTGTTATCTTCAAAATCCATTTGAATAAAAAACGCATTTTAAAATTTATTTAAAAATGATGCTCACTGAGGTTACTTAAGCAGGAATACAGAGAAACTGAGGCAGAGAGAGATAAAAGGATCTCCAGGAATAAAAGAATATTAATAGAACTGCGTGACCAATCCAAATGGAACTACATTTGCATTTTGGGCGGTACCAGAAGAAAAAGAGAGAGAAAAAGAGATAGGAAATGTCTGTGCAGCTGAGGAGGCAAACAGTGAATCGGTGGCATCTTACTACACTGATGGACAGTGACTGCAGTAGGTAAGGGGGCGTCCCGACAATGTGGGTGAATGTAGTAATCACATTGTTTCTTCATGTGAAACCTTCATAAGAGTGCATATCAATAATACCTTAACTAAAAATTTTAAAAAAATTATAGAAAAGCAAGACAGAATGAACAAAGACAATGTTGACTATGTGGTAAATGATTTGAGCAACTACATGGAACAACAATGCCTCATGGGTGGGATTTAAGATACTGTTACCGCAAGAATACGAGAAAATAATAGCATATAAATGGGGAAGAGAATGATCAAAGTTTAAGAAAGCTTTGTTTTTGTGAAGGAAGTTAAAGCATCATGATAACCTGAGATATTGTTGAGAATGCATGTTAAAATATCTATTATGCTGAATGGAGCTGGAGGGTATTATGCTCAGTGAAATAAGCCAGGCTGAGAACGACAAGTATCATGTGATTTCACTCATCTGTGGAGTATGAGAACAAAGGAAAAACTGAAGGAACAGGACAGCAGTAGTCTCACGGAACCCAAGAATGGACTATAGCAGTTACCAAAGGGCAAGGGGCTTGAGAACATGGGTGCGAAGGGAGTGAAAAGGGAGGAAAAGGGGCAATACAATAGCATACATAATATGGCCAGGGTTGGGGGCACGGGGAGGGCAGGATACCTCACAGAAGACAAGTAGTGATTTGACAGCATATTACTGGGCTGAAAAACAGTGACTCTTATTGGGGTACGTGGTGGGGATTTGATGATGGGTGGTCTAGTAACCATAATGTTGCTCATGTAATTGTACATTAATCATACCAAAATAAAAAATTGAAAAAATAAAAAATAAAATATCTATGGTAACCTCTTAAAAAATAGATATACTGAATAGAACTTTCAAACTGAGACATGGAGAAAAGTGGAATGAGGAAATAGAAAAAGAATATTAATCTGAAAGAAAAGAATTTTTTTCAAATAATATGACATAATAAGCACAAAATTATGTGATTAAAAATAAATCCACTTAAGTTGGTAATGAGTACAAGAAATTAAATAAATGCATAACATAAAAAAAAAGGTTGTCAGACAAGGGAACAAAAACAAACTTCAGCTCTGTATTGTTTACAAGGGACACAAGAAAAGTTAAAGGGCAAAGAAGCTACCACTTAATGCCCACAAAGACAGTTAAGATAGTTTAGAAAAACATCAGGAACAGAAAAAATAAGTGTTGATAAGGATGTGGAGAATTCAGAACCCTCATACATTTCTGGTGGGAATGTAAAATGGGACAGCGTCTTTGGAAAACAATTTTGCAGTTACTCAGAAAGTTAGACATAGCATACCATATGAACTAGAAATTCCATTACTACCTTGATTTGAAAACACTTATAGAAAAATGTGTACAGTGTGTTCATAGAAGCATTATTTATAACAGCCAAGAAGTGAAAACAACCGCATCAACTGATGAATGGATACACCACAAAGATGATATATCCATAGCGTGAAATATTGTCATAAAAAGGACTGAAGTATTGATACATCCCACAACATGGATAAACATTGAAAACATCATAAGTGAAAGAAGCAGACAGAGAAGGTCATATATGGTATAATTTCTTCATATGAAATATCTAGAAGAGATAAATACATAGAGACAGAATATAGATTTAATTTTTTTCCTTCTATTTTCCATCGTCTAACTGTTGTGGACAGTCGGGGGCGGGGCTGCGCCCGGGAGACTCGCGCCGACTGGCCAGGAGAGCCGTCAGTCGATGACGGGCAGTCATTGGTCGCAGATGGCTTCAGTCCTGCTGCTGCGTAGTAGCTGCAGGCGTCGTCGCTGCCTTCTCCCCGTCAGTAGTGTCGCGAGCTCCGCCGGGAAAGGAGCTTCTGCCGTTCCGTCCGTGCTTCGTTCCGGTCAGGAGCGGTCCGCACCGTCCAGTCCACGCAGCAGATGCAGACGCACCCGCGCCATGCTCAGCTGGGGCATCCTCCAGGCGCGCATGCGGTGGCGGTACCGATATCGCTTGCCGTCGTCCGATCGTCGCCTTGCCCCTCCTCCGCTGTCTCGCTGAGGCCTGAGGGCGGCGATCAGCTCGGACTTGAGCCTCTGGCCCGGCCGGACTTCAGAGAGCTCAGCCGTAAAGCGGCTCCCGCTGTGACAGACCTGCTGTGGAGGGTCGAGAGCGGGCCCTTTTCCAGTGTGAAGGCGACAGCGATGGCTCTGTGGGCCAGAAGGTACGTGGCCGCTGGGCGCGTCGGGACCCGGACGGGGCGTGGTAACCCCTGCCTCCGCCTGATGGCGCGGGGGAGCTGGAGGAGTGGGCGCTCCTGCGAGTGGCTCGGTGGGCAGCGAGTGGCCCGCGGGGTCGGGAAGTGGCCGATGCGAGTTGTGGGCTCACGGGGTCCGGCCGGGATCCGGGAGTCGGCGCACTCCGCCAGAGGAGCAGCCCGTGAAGGGAGGGAGCGGAGCAGGTGGCCCGGGGTAGACGTGCGAGCGCCTGAAGTTATCCGTGGCATTTGGGGAAGGGCTCGCTGGAGCCGCTGCTCTTCTGTCCTGTCGGGTGGTGAGGATGGCTGCTCTCCACCCCGTGCCTCGCTTCGGCCAGGCCCAGGGCCTTGATGCCGACCTGCTCCCACCGCCCGGTCCGGGGACGCAGGTGGAGGGGCCGCGCTGTGCCGCGTAGACGTGGAGGCCGGTGTGCGGTTTGCCGTATGTGGCCTCGAAGGTGAGAGCGGGGGAGCTGAGGTTCAAGTGTGACCTGGGGCGCGGCGGTGGGCGAGGTGCCGCCTGGAGGCAGCGCCTTCATAATTAAAAAATTTTTCGTGAGGTAACTCCCGTATTTTTTATGTGGGAATGAAGTTTCTTTACTTGGTATGGGAACTGACAGTGCATTTTCTTGTATTTACAAATTCACATCTTACCGTCATTTCGGTTCGTAGTCTGCCACAGGGATTCTGAGAAAGGGACCGTGGTTGTGTGTAGTCAGAGTAAGGTGAGGGCCTCTGGAAAAAGACCCTTACCAAAGCTCCGAATTAAACAATTCAGCAAAGCCACAGTCACAATAATTCTCTCAAGTAAAATACCAAACTAGGAGTATGAGCATTCTTCTGTGAAGATTAGTTAAAACAAAAAAGCCAGGATTAGCATGGCCTGGAATGTTCGAACATTTCCCAGATAAGAAAATACCTCAGCATGGCCCAAGTCTGCATTGTGTCAATTAAATGAGGCTATTCTAAAATTTACTTTAGCCTGCAAAAAGGCCTAGTTTATCTTCAGCTTTTCCCAGATGCTGCTTTTCCTCCTTCAGCCCCTAATCAAGTAATATATAACCTGGGCGATTAATATGTCAAGTAAACCCAGTCACAAACGACATAGTAAAAGGCAGGAAGCATCCCATCTTAAAGATAAGATTGCATTTGAACATCCAGGATGTTAACAGGTAGGATTGTTTTTTTTATTTATTAAGGTGTTATTAATACACATGCTTATGAAGTTTTCACATGAAAAAACAATGTGGTTACTACATTCACCATGTTGTCGGGTCCCCCTCCTACCTACAGCAGTCACTGTTCATCAGTGAAGTAAGATGCCGTAGACTCTCTATTTGCCAAGAAGTAAGATCCTTATCTTACTCTTTTTTTTATTACTTATTTTCTTTCCTTCTTTATTTTTAATTTTGATATCGTCAATGTACAATTTCTTGAACATTATGGGTAATAGACTACCCCTATTATCAAGTTCCCCCCACATACCCCATTACAGTCACTGTCCATCAGTATACTAAGAAACTGTAGAATCATTACTTGTATATACTGCCTTTCACCAGTCCACTCCACACTACATTATGTGTGCTAATTTTAATGCCCTATTTTCCCCCTTTTCCCTCCCTTGCCAGCCATCCTCACCAGTCCCTTTCCCTTTGGAAATTATTTGATAATGTAGGCCGGAACCACTGATGTCTGCTAAGATGATGAAGCCTGCCTTGGATGGGCAGTGCCACACTCCGGGGGTGGGCTTTGCAAGAGCAGCACTGTTGCCTGGAGAGTCGATGACATCACAGTGGTGCATGTCTCCTAGGGACAGAATGTGTATGGTGAGAGGTGCAGGTACACACTTAAGAGCCTGCTGCCCTAGCCGGGGGTGTGATTTCGGTGAGGTGGGCGCTGACCACCTTGACAGCATCAGGGAAAATGGAAACCAGATCCAAGGTACTGTGTGTTTCTTTTTATTTTTGAGTCAGTACTAAAGAGTTACATGAGCAACATTATGGTTACTAGACACACCCCATTATCAAGAACCCCCACATATCCCATTACAGTCACAGTCCATCAGCATAGTAAGATGCTATAGAATCATTACTTGTCTTCTTTGTATATACTGCCTTTCCCCTGTCCCATCCCCACTACATTATGTGTGCTAAACGTAACACCCCATTTTCCCCTTCATCTCTCCATTCCCTCCCATCCTCCCCAGTCCCTTTCCCTTTGGTAAATGTTTGGCCATTCTTGGGTTCTGTGAGGATGCTGCTGTGTTGCTCCTTCAGTTTTTTCTTTGTTCTTATACTCCCCAGATGAGTGAAATCATTTGATACTGGTCTTTATCCACCTGGCTTATTTCACTGAGTATAAAACCTGGTAGCTGCAACCACGTTGTTGGAAATGGTAGGATTTGTTTACTTCTTATTCCTGAGTAATATTCCACTGTGTATATGTACCACTCTTCTTCATCCATTCATCTACTGGTGGACATTTAGCTTGGCTATTGTGAATAGTGCTGTGATAAACATAGGGGTGCATATGTCTTTGAAACTGGGTTGCCACATTACTTATTTATGTATTTATTTTTAGCTTATTTATTTATTTATTTATTTATTTTACTATCGTTGATCTACAATTACATGAGTAAAAGTATGTTTACTAGAATCCCCCATCACCAAGTTGCCTCCACATATCCCTTTGCAGTCATTGTCCATCAACGTAGTAACATGCTATAGAATCGCTAGTTGTCTCTTCTGTGTTGTACAGCCGTCCGCGTGCAAAACCACATTACACATGCTAATAATAATGCCTTTTTTCTCCCCAACCATTATCCCTGCATTCCAACCCATCCATGCCAGTCCATTTCCCTTTTGTAACTATTAGTCTATTCTTGGGTTCTATGAGTCTGCTGCTGTTTTCCTCCTTCAGGTGTTTCTCTGTTCTTATACTCCCCAGATGAGTGAAATAATTAGATACTTGTCTTTCTCTGCCTGCCTTACTTCACTGAGTATAATACCCTCTAGCTCCATCCATGCTGTTGGAAATGGCACGATTTGTTTTCTCCTTATGGCTGAATAATATTCCACTGTGTACATGTACAACATCTTCTTTGTCTATTAATCTCCTTGTGGACACTTAGCTTGACTATTGTGAATAGTGCTTTGATAAGCATATGGGGGCATAGGTCTTTTCCAAACAGGGTTGCTGCAGTCATTTTTTGAAATGATGTATTTATTTACATATTGGTCTCATTAATTTATTTTCTATTTTTACTTTTTTATGTATATATTGGTATGATTAATCTACTATTCCACGAAGAACATTATGGATACTAGACTCCCCCCATGACCAATTTCCCCCCAAGTACGCCATTGCACTCACTGTGCCCCCACATGGTAAGATGCTATGGAATGACTACTAGTCTTCTCTGTGTTGCACAGCCTTCCATGTGCCCCACCCCCGCATTATACATGCTAAAAAATGCCCCCTTTCTTTCCGCTTCCCTTATCCCTCCATTCCCACCCAACCACCCCAGTTCCTTTCCCTTTGGTTACTGTTAGTCCATTCTTGGATTCTGTGAGGCTGCTGCCCTTCTGCTCCTTAAGTGTTTTCTTTGTTGTTGTAGTCCCCAGGTCAGAGAAATCTTTTATATATATATATGTAGGCCAGAACCACTAATGTTTGCTAAGATGATGCAGCTTCCCATGGTTGGGCAGTGCCCACCATCTGCAGGTGGACTTTGCAAGAGCAGCACTGTTGCCTGGAGATTTTATGACATCACAGTGGTACCTCTTCCCTAGGGACAGAGTGTGTATGGTGATTATAGCAGGTTCCCACTTTAGAGCTTGGTGCCCTAGCCTTGGGAATGATTTTGGTGAGGTGTGTGCTGACCACCTTGACAGCATCAGGAATGTAGAAACCATATCCAAGGTACTGTGTGTTTCTTTTAATTTTGGTGTCAGCACTAAACAGTTACATGAGGAACATTATGGTTACTAGACTCCCCCCATCATCACGTCCCCACCACGTACCCCATAAGAGTCACTGTCCTTCAGCCCAGTAATATGCTGTTGAATCACTACTGGTCTTTGTGTTATACTGCCTACTGCATACTCCCCTCCCTGCCCACATTTTGTGTGCTACTCCAATGCTCAGTTTTCCCTCCTACCCACCCTCACCACCCATCCTCCACAGTCACTTTCCCTTTGGTAACCGTTACTCCATTCTTAGGTTTGGTGACGCTGCTTCTGTCTTGTCCTTCAGTTTTTTCTTTGTTCTGAGACTCCACAGGAGAGTGAAATCATTTGATGCATTTCTCTCTCTGTCTGGCTAATCTCACTGAGCATAATATGCTCTAGCTTCATCCATGTTGTTGTAAATGTTAGCATTTGTTTTCTTCTTATGGCTTAATAATATTCCATTGCATGTATGTACCACATCTTCTTTATCCATTAGTCTAATTATGGACACATTGGTTCTTTCCATTTCTATTCTATACTAAATACTGCTGTGATAAATATAGAAGGACATACGTCTTTTTCAAACCGGGTTGCTGCATTGTTTGTTTATTTATTTATTTTGCTATCTTTAAGCTACAAATACATAACGCAAACTATGTTTACTAGACTCCCCATCACCAAGTTCCCTCCCACATACCGCATTGCCATCAACGTTCATCAGCGTTCTATGAAGCTGTTCAAACACTACTAGACTTCTCTGTGTTCCACAACCATCACCATGCAACCCAACATCATACATGCTAATCATAATGCCCCCTTTCTTCCCCGCCCCTTATCTCTCCATTCCCACCCATACACCCCAGTCCCTTTCCGTTTGGTTACTGTAAGTGCATTCCTGGGTTTTGTGAGCTGGCTACTGTTTTGCTCTGTTTGTTTTTTTCTCCGTTCTTATACGCCCCAGATGGGAGAAATCATTTGATACTCATCCTTCTCTGCCTGGCTTATTTTACTGAGCATAGTACTCTCTAGCTCCATCCATCTTCTTATGGCTGTATAATATTCTATTGTGCATATGTACCACATCTTGTTTATCTGTTCATCTCCTAATGGACACTTAACTTGTCTATTGTGAATAGTGCTGTGATATAAAGGGATGCCTCTTTTTTAAACTGACTTGCTGCATGCCATTTTTTTCTTATTTATTTGCTTATTTACTTATTTTATTGTTATTTGTACATACATATATATATATATGTATATTTTTGGGGTCATTAATCTACTTTTACATGAAGAAATTATGTTTAGTAGACTCTGACCTCACCTAGTTGTCCCCACATATCCCACTGCAGTCACTCTCCATCAAAGGAGTGAGAGGCTGTAGAATCACTACTTGTCTCCGCTGGGTTGTACAGCCCTCCCTGTGCCAAAAACAGATTATACATGCTAATCATAATGCCTGCTTTCTCCCCCACTGTTATCCCTACATTCCAACCGATCCACCAAAGTCTGTTCCCCTTTTATAACTATTAGTGCATTCTTGGGTTTTGTCACTCTGCTACTGTTTGCTCCTTCCGTTTTTTCTTTGTTGTTAGACTCCCCAGATGAGTGAAATCATTAGATACTTGTCTTTCTCTTCCTGGCTCGTTACACCGAGCATAATACTCTCTAGCTCCATCCGTGTTCTTGGAAATGGTAGTATTTATTTCCCTGTTATGGCTGAGTTATATTGTAGTGTGCATATGTACCATATCTTATTTTTTCTATTCATCTACTGTTGGACACTAAACTTGGCTATTATAAATAGTGCTGTGATAAACAAAGGGGTGCATATGTCTTTCTCAAACTGGTTTCCTCATACTATTTTCTTTCTTATTTATTTATTTATATATTGACATATACACACAGATATATACTTTTTGGTGTCATTAATCTACTACTACATGAGCAAATAGACCTGCCCATCCCACGTTTCCCCCACATATTCTATTGTAGTCATCATTCATCAACGTAGTAATATGCTGTAGAATCACTACTTGTCTCAGGTGTGTCCTACTGCCCCCCCGTGTCAAACACACGTTATACATGCTAATCATAATGCCTGCTTCTTACCCCACTCTTACCCCTACATACCCACCCTTCCACCCCAGCCCGTTTCCCTTTTGTACTATTAGTCCATTCTTGTGTTCTGTGTGATTCCGCTGATGTTTTGCCACTTCAGGTTTTTCTCTGGTCTTATAGTCCCCAGATGTATGAAATCATTTCATAGTTGTCTTTCTCTGCCTGGCTTATTTCACTGAGTATAATACCCTCTAGCTGCATCCATACTGTTGGAAATGGTAGGATTTGTTTTGTTCTTATGGCTGAATAATTTTCCGCTGTGTATATGTACCACATCATCTTTATCTATTCATCTCCTTATGGGCACTTAGGTTGGCTATTGTGAATAGTGCTGTGATAAACATAGGGATGCATAGGTATTTTCCAACCTGGGTTGCTGCATTATTTTATTTTTTTACTTATTTAGTTATAGCTTGTTATCTTTAATTGTTTTTCTATTTTTACTTGTTTATTTATATTTTGCTATCATTAATCTACTATTCCATGAGGAACGTTATGGTACGTAAATTCCCCCCATCACCAAGGTCCCCCCAGATAGCCCATTGCACTCACTGTCCGTCAGCGTGGTGAGATGCTGTAGAATGTCTACTAGTGTTCTCTGGGTTGTACAGCCTTCGCCGTGCACCCCCACACATTATACATGCTAAACAATGCCCCCTTTCTTTCCTCTTCCCTTATCCCTCCATTTCCACCCTTCCACCCCAGTCCCTTTTCCTTTGGTTACTGTTAGTCAATTCTCGGGTTTTGTAAGGCTGCTGCCCTTTTGATCCTTTAGTTTTTTCTTTGTTCTTGTAGTCCCCAGATGTGAGAATTATTTGATATGTATATATATGTACATATATATATATGTAGGCCAGAAGCACTAGTGTTTGGTAAGATGATGTAGCTTGTCATGGCTGGGCAGTGCCCACCATCTGGGGCTGGACTTTGCAAGAGCAGCACTATTGTCTGGAGATTCCATGACATCACAATGTTGTCTCTTTCACAGGTACAGAGTGTCTCTGGTGACTGGAGCAGCCTCTGACTTTAGAGCCTGGTGCACTAGCCAGGGGTATGATTTCGGTGAGGTGTGCGCTGACCACCTTGACAGCATCTGGAATATAGAAACCATATGCAATGTACTGTGTGTTTCTTTTAATTTCGGTGTCAGTACTAAACATTTACATGAGGAACTTTATGGTTACTAGTCTCTCCCCATTATCAAGTCCCCACCACATCCCCCATGGGAGTCACTGTCTTTCAGCCCAGTAATATGCTGTAGAATCACTACTGGTCTTTCTGTTATACAGCCGTCCCCGTGTTCCCCTCCCCGCCCACATTATGTTTGCCTCTCATAGCGCCCAATGTTCCTCTTATCCCTCCCTTCCCACACATCCTCCACAGTCACTTTCCTTTGGTAACTGTTAGTCCATCCTTAGGTTTGGCGACGCTGCTACTGTCTTGTTCCTTCAGTTTTTTCTTTGTTCTAATGCTCCACAGGTGACTGAAATCCTTTCATGCATTTCTTTCTCTGTCTGGCTAATCTCACTGAGCATTATAACCTCTACCTTCTTTCATGTTGTTGTGAATGGTAGTATTTGTTTTCTTCTTATGGCTGAAAAATATTCCATTTGGTATACATACCACTTCTTCTTTATCCATTAGTCTAACTATGGCACATCAGTTCTTTCCTTTTCTACTGTAAATAGTGCTGTGAAAAACATAGGGTGGATATGTGCTTTTCAAGCTGGATTTCAGCATTGTTTGATTCTTTCTTTATTTTGGTATCATTAAGGTACAATTAGATGATGAAAATTATGTTTACTAGACTCCCCTGTCACCAACTTCCCTCCACATACCCCATTGCCGTGAATGTCCATCAGTGTTGCATGACGTTCTTCAATCATTACTTGTCTCCTCTGTGTTGTGCAGCCATCCCCATGTCACCCTACATTATGCATGGTAATTGTAATGCCCCCTTTCTTCCCTGCCCGTTATCCCTCCATTCCCGCCCATACACGCTAGTCCCTTTCCCTTAGTTAACTGTAAGTCCATTCTTGGGTTTTGTGAGTCTACTACTGTTTTCCTGTTTCAGTTTTTTCTGTTTTTATACTCCCCAAATGAGTGAAATCATTTGGTACTCTTCTTCACTGCTTGGCTAATTTTACTGAGCATAATACTCTCTACCTCCTCCATCCATGTAGTAGGAATTGGTAGTATTTACTTTGTCCTTATTGCTGAATAATATTCTATTGTGTATATGTACCACATTTTATCTACCCATACCCTGATGGACACTTAACTTGGCTTTTGTGAATAGTGCTGTTATAAACAAACTGGTGCATAGGTCTTTTCCAAACTGGGTTGCTGCATTCTTTTCTTTTTATTTATTTATTTTATATTTTGGTATCATTAATTTTGTTTTCTATTTCTCACTTGTTTGTTTATATTTTTTTATCATTAATCTATTCCATGAGGAACACTATGGTTACTAGACTCACCCCAGCACCAAGTGTCCCCCAGATAACCCTTTGCCTTCACAGTACAACAGCGCGTTAAGATGCTGTGAATGACTACTAGTCTTCTCTGTGTTGTACAGCCTTCCGTGTGCCCCCCCCCACATTATACATGCTAAACAATGCCCCCGTTCTTTCACCTTCCCTTATCCCTCCATTCCCACCCATCCACGCTAGTCCCTTACCCTTTGGTTCCTGTTAGTCCATTCTTGGGTTTTGTAAGGCTGCTGACTTTTCCTCCTTCAGTTTTTTCTTTGTAGTTGTAGTCCCCAGATCAGAGAAATCTTTTATATATATATATATATGTAGGGCAGAACCACTAATGTTTGCTACGATTATGCAGCTTGCCATTTCTGGGCAGTACGTACCATCTGGGGGAGGACTTTGCAAGAGAAGCACTGTTGCATGGAGATTCCATGACATCACAGTGGTGCCTCTTTCCTAGGGACACAGTGTCTATGGTGATTGGTGCAGGTTCCCACTACAGAGCCTGGTGCCCTGGTGGGGGTTATGATTTCCGTGAGGTGTGCGTTGACCATCTTGTCAGCATCAGGAATATGGAAACCATATCCAAGATACTGCATGTTTCTTTTAATTTTGGTGTCAGTACTAAACAGTTACATGAGGAACATTATGGTTACTAGACTCCTGCCATTATCAAGTCACCACCACATACCCCATGAGTGTCACAGTCTTCCAGCCCAGTAATATGCTGTAGAATCACTGCTGGTCTTTGTGTTATTCTCCCATTCTCGTGCTCCTCTCCCATTTTTTATTGGGAGCTCTCGTGCTCCAAACGTTATGTGTGTTGCTCCTCGTAGTGCCCAGTTTTCACCATTATCCCTCCCTTCCCACCCATCCGCCACAGTTACTTTCCCTTTGGTAACCAGTAGTCTGTTGTTAGGTTTGGCGAGGTTGGAGTATCTTGTGCCTTCAGTTCGCTCTTTTTTCTGATACTCCACAGGTGACTGAAATCATTTGCTATATTTCTCTCTCTGTCTGCTAAATCTCACTGAGCGTAGTACCCTGTAGCTTCATCCACGTTGTTGTAAACTGTAGCATTTGTTTTCTTTTTATGGCTGAATAATATTCCATTGTGTATATTTGCCACATATTCTTTATCTATTAGTCTTAATTATGGACACATCAGTTGTTTCCTTTTCTTTTCTACTGGAAATAGTGCTGTAATAAACATAGGGGTGCATATGTCTTTTTCTTTTTTTTTCTTTTTTTTTAGATAATTATTTTTTATTGAAGGGTAGTTGATGCACAGTATTACATTACATTAGTTTCAAGTGTACAACACAGTGATAAAACATTTATATACATAATTCTAGGTTCCAGCTATCACCCTACCAAGCTGTTACAATATCTTGACTATATTCTTTATGCTATACATTACATCCCGGTTACTTATTTATTTTACCATTGGAAGTATGTCCTTTTTTTTTTTTTTGAGTGCTTCTCTCATATTTATTGATCAAATGGTTGTTAACAACAATAAAATTCTGTATAGGGGAGTCAATGTTCAATGCACAATCATTAATCCACCCCAAGCCTAATTTTCATCAGTCTCCAATCTTCTGAGACATAACAAACAAGTTCTTACATGGAGAACAAATTCTTACATAATGAATAAGTTACATACTGAACAGTACAAGGGCAGTCATCACAGAAACTTTCGGTTTTGCTCATGCATTATGAACTATAAACAGTCAGTTCAAATATGAATACTCATTTGGTTTTTATACTTGATTTATATGTGGATACCACATTTCTCTCTTTATTATTATTATTTTTAATAAAATGCTGAAGTGGTAGGTAGATAAAAGATAAAGGTAGAAAACATAGTTTAGTGTTGTAAGAGAGCAAATGTAGATGATCAGGTGTGTGCCTGTAGACTATGTGTTAATCCAAGCTAGACAAGGGCAGTAAAACATCCACGTATGCAGAAGATTTCTCTCAGAACGGGGGGGTGAGGTTCTAAGCCTCACCTCTGTTGATACCCAATTTCTCACCTGATGGCCCCCCTGCGACTGTGCCTGTCTTAGGTTGTTCCTCCCTTGAGGAATCTTACCCATCTCTGGCTAACCAGTCATCTTCCGGGGCCATACAGGGAAATGTAAAGTTGGTAAGTGAGAGAGAAGCCTTATTGTTTGAAATGGTTAGCTTTTTATTTCTTTGCATATTTATGCCCTGTAGCTTCTATGCCCAGCATTTGTCTTCAGGTATCTTTACCTCTTGGAAGAATTATGATACTCGGTAAATTTGATATGAGGCACGAATTCTATTTAAGGGTTGTAATTAGGAAGGAAGAAGAAAAGCTATAGAAGTAGCAGGCAGAAGAAAACATGGGAAGATTGATTATTTCTTTGACATATCTTCTTGTAAAGTAACTTCAGCATGTATAGGTTTTAAGCTACTACTTAAATTGCGCACACACATTAACATAATAGGAGTATAGTTACATAACCAAAGCATATCTGTAATTACCAGCCATCTCCAGTGAAACCAAGAAAACCAGTTAGGCTCCTTAGGCATTTGTGAAAACTTATCTATGATATAGTGGATATTGTCCAACTGAACTTGAACAGTCTGAGAGAAATCAGACAAATAAAAACAACCCATTCCTGGGGAATGTTCACATCCCTTATGCTCTTTTAACAGTAAATAGTCTGTAGTTGTAAGATTTTGGAGTGCTACAATTTACACTTCTCCTAATTCTTGGTTGAGTTCCAACAGTATAGATCCAGTCAAATTTGTTGTTTTATTGTATGCAAAGGCTAGCTTAGATATCTCCTTCATTCCCATGGCAAGTCCAGGAACTGGTGGGATGAGTGCATCTACAGCTGTAGCAGTGTGTGGATCTTTGTTGGGGTTGTTTGATGATCATATTCTGGCATGAGTCTTCCAGAGAGTGCTGATGTTGGAAGTTCTCTTTCATATCGTATCTTAGTTCATTTTCGGGGTAGCCCAATTAGGCTTTGATCTTCTGTATAAATGCAAACACACCCTTTGCCTACACTTTTATAAGCCCTTTATACCCTTGTGTAGAACTCATTGGAGGTTACCACACAGGAACTGCCCTTTTGTTTTGTTTTGTTTTGTTTTTGGTATCACTAATCTACACTTACATGACGAATATTATGTTTACAAGCCTCTCCCCTATACCAGGTATCTCCTATAAACCCCTTTACAGTCACTGTCCATCAGCATAGCGAAATGTTGTAGAATCGCTACTTGCCTTCTCTGTGTTGTACAGCCCTCCCTTTTCTCCTACCCCACCATGCATGTTAATCTTAATATCCCCCTACTTCTCCCCCCCCTTATCCCTCTGTACCCACCCATCCTCCCCAGTCCCTTTCCCTTTGGTACCTGTTAGTCCATTCTTGAGTTCTGTGATTCTGCTGCTGTTTTGTTCCTTCAGTTTTTCCTTTGTTCTTATATTCTACAGATAAGTGAAATCATTTGGTATTTCTCTTTCTCCGCTTGGCTTGTTTCACTGAGCATAATACCCTCCAGCTCCATCCATGTTGCTGCAAATGATTGGATTTGCCCTTTTCTTATGGCTGAGTAGTATTCCATTGTGTATGTGTACCACATCTTCTTTATCCATTCATCTATTGATGGACATTTAGGTTGCTTCCAATTCTTGGCTATTGTAAAAAGTGCTGCGATAAACATAGGGGTGCACTGATCTTTCTCATACTTGATTGCTGCATTCTTAGGGTAAATTCCTAGGAGTGCAATTTCTGGGTCAAATGGTAAGCCTGTATTGAGCATTTTGATGTACCTCCATACTGCTTTCCACAATGGTTGAAATAACTAACTTACATTCCCACCAGCAGTGTAGGAGGGTTCCCCTTTCTCCACAGCCTCGCCAACATTTGTTGTTGTTTGTCTTTTGGATGGGAGCCATCCTTACTGGTGTGAGGTGATACCTCATTGTAGTTTTAATTTGCATTTCTCTGATAATTAGTGATGCGGAGCATCTCTTCATGTGTCTGTTGGCCATCTGTATTTCTTTTTTGCAGAACTGTCTGTTCAGTTCCTCTGCCCATTTTTTAATTTGGTTATTTGTTTTTTGTTTGTTGAGGCGTGTGAGCTCTTTATATATTTTGGACGTCAAGCCTTTATCGGATGTGTCATTTTCAAATATATTCTCCCATACTGTAGGGATCCTTTTTGTTCTACTGATGGTGTCTTTTGCTGTACAGAAGCTTTTCAGCTTGATATAGTCCCACTTGTTCATATTTGCTGTTGTTTTCCTTACCCGGGGAGATATGTTCAAGAAGAGGTCACTCATGTTTATGTCTAAGAGGTTTCTGCCTATGTTTTTTTCTAAGAGTTTTATGGTTTCATGACTTACATTCAGGTCTTTGATCCATTTTGAATTTACTTTTGTATATGGGGTTAGACAATGGTCCAGTTTCATTCTCCTACATGTAGCTGTCCAGTTTTGCCAGCACCACCTGTTGAAGAGACTGTCATTTCGCCATTGTATGTCCATGGCTCCTTTATCAAATATTAATTGACCATATATGTCTGGGTTAATGTCTGGATTGTCTAGTCTGTTCCATTGGTCTGTGGCTCTGCTCTTGTGCCAGTACCAAATTGCCTTGATTACTATGGCTTTATAGTAGAGCTTGAAGTTGGGGAGTGAGATGCCCCCTACTTTATTCTTCTTTCTCAGAATTGCTTTGGCTATTCGGGGTCTTTGGTATTTCCATATGAATTTTTGAATTATTTGTTCCAGTTCATTGAAGAATGTTGCTGGTAGTTTCATAGGGATTGCACCAAATCTGTATATTGCTTTGGGCAGGATGGCCATTTTGACGATATTAATTCTTCCTAGCCACGAGCATGGGATGAGTTTCCATCTGTTAGTGTCCCCTTTAATTTCTCTTAAGAGTGACTTGTAGTTTTCAGAGTATAAGTCTTTCACTTCTTTGGTTAGGTTTATTCCTAGGTATTTTATTTTTTTTGATGCAATTGTGAATGGAGTTGTTTTCCTGATTTCTCTTTCTGTTGGTTCATTGTTAGTATATAGGAAAGCCACAGATTTCTGTGTGTTGATTTTGTATCCTGCAACTTTGCTGTATTCCGATATCAGTTCTAGTAGTTTTAGGGTGGAGTCTTTAGGGTTTTTTATGTACAGTATCATGTCATCTGCAAATAGTGACAGTTTAACTTCTTCTTTACCAGTCTGGATTCCTTGTATTTCTTTGTTTTGTCTGATTGCCGTGGCTAGGACCTCCAGTACTATGTTAAATAACAGTGGAGAGAGTGGGCATCCCTGTCTAGTTCCCCATCTCAGAGGAAATGCTTTCAGCTTCTCGCTGTTCAATATAATGTTGGCTGTGGGTTTATCATAGATGGCCTTTATTATGTTGAGGTACTTGCCCTCTATTCCCATTTTGCTGAGAGTTTTTATCATGAATGGATGTTGAACTTTGTCAAATGCTCAATCAGCATCTATGGAGATGATTATCTGGTTTTTGTCTTTCTTTTTGTTGATGTGGTGGATGATGTTGATGAACTTTCGAATGTTGTACCATCCTTGCATCCCTGGGATGAATCCCACTTGGTCATGGTGTATGATCCTTTTGATGTATTTTTGAATTCGGTTTGCTAATATTTTGTTGAGTATTTTTGCATCTACGTTCATCAGGGATATTGGTCTGTAGTTTTCTTTTTTGGTGGGGTCTTTGCCTGGTTTTGGTATTAGGGTGATTTTAGATTCATAGAATGAGTTTGGGAGTATCCCCTCCTGTTCTAGTTCTTGGAATACTTTAAGGAGAATGGGTATTATGTCTTCCCTGTATGTCTGATAAAATTCCGAGGTAAATCCATCTGGCCCGGGGGTTTTGTTCTTTGGTAGTGTTTTGATTACCGCTTCAATTTCGTTGCTGGTAATTGGTCTGTTTAGATTTTCTGTTTCTTCCTGGGTCAATCTTGGAAGGTTATATTTTTCTAGGAAGTTGTCCATTTCTCCTAGGTTTTCCAGCTTGTTAGCATATAGGTTTTCATAGTATTCTCCAATAATTCTTTGCATTTCCGTGGGGTCCGTCGTGATTTTTCCTTTCTCGTTTCTGATACTGTTGATTTGTGTTGACTCTCTTTTCTTCTTAATAAGTCTGGCTAGAGGCTTATCTATTTTGTTTATTTTCTCGAAGAACCAGCTCTTGGTTTCATTGATTTTTGCTATTGTTTTATTCTTCTCAATTTTATTTATTTCTTCTCTGATCTTTATTATGTCCCTCCTTCTGCTGACCTTAGGCCTCATCTGTTCTTCTTTTTCCAATTTCGATAATTGTGACATTAGACCATTCATTTGGGATTGCTCTTCCTTTTTTAAATATGCTTGGATTGCTATATACTTTCCTCTTAAGACTGCTTTTGCTGTGTCCCACAGAAGTTGGGGCTTAGTGCTGTTGTTGTCATTTGTTTCCATATATTGCCGGATCTCCATTTTTATTTGGTCATTGATCCATTGATTATTTAGGAGCATGTTGTTAAGCCTCCATGTGTTTGTGAGCCTCTTTGCTTTCTTTGTACAGTTTATTTCTAGTTTTATGCCTTTGTGGTCTGAAAAGTTGGTTGGTAGGATTTCAATCTTTTGGAATTTTCTGAGGCTCTTTTCGTGGCCTAGTATGTGGTCTATTCTGGAGAATGTTCCATGTGCACTTGAGAAGAATGTATATCCCGCTGCTTTTGGATGTAGAGTTCTATAGATGTCTATTAGGTCCATCTGCTCTACTGTGTTGTTCAGTGCTTCCGTGTCCTTACTTATTTTCTGCCCAGTGGATCTATCCTTTGGGGTGAGTGGTGTGTTGAAGTCTCCTAGAATGAATGCATTGCAGTGTATATCCCCCTTTAGTTCTGTTAGTATTTGTTTCACATATGCTGGTGCTCCTGTGTTGGGTGCATATATATTTAGAATGTTTATATCCTCTTGTTTGACTGAGCCCTTTATCATTATGTAGTGTCCTTCTCTATCTCTTGTTACTTTCTTTGTTTTGAAGTCTATTTTCTCTGATATTAGTACTGCAACCCCTGCTTTCTTCTCACTGTTGTTTGCTTGAAATATGTTTTTCCATCCCTTGACTTTTAGTCTGTAAATGTCTTTGGGTTTGAGGTGAGTTTCTTGTAAGCAGCATATAGATGGGTCTTGCTTTTTTATCCATTCTGTTACTCTGTGTCTTTTGATTGGTGCATTCAACCCATTAACATTTAGGGTGACTATTGAAAGATATGTACTTATTGCCATTGCAGGCTTTAAATTCGTGGTTACCAAAGGTTCAAGGTTAGCCTCTTTGGTATCTTACTGCCTAACTTAGCTCGCTTATTGAGCTGTTATATACACTGTCTGGAGATTCTGTTCTTCTCTCCCTTCTTGTTCCTCCTCCTCGATTCTTCATATGTTGGGTGTTTTGTGCTGTGCTCTTTCTAGGAGTGCTCCCATCTAGAGCAGTCCCTGTAAGATGTTCTGTAGAGGTGGTTTGTGGAAAGCAAATTCCCTCAGCTTTTGTCTGTCTGGGAATTGTTTAATCCCACCGTCATATTTGAATGATAGTCGTGCTGGATACAGTATCCTTGGTTCAAGGCCGTTCTGTTTCATTGTATTAAATATATCATGCCTTTCTCTTCTGGCCTGTAGGGTTTCTGTTGAGAAATCTGTCGTTAGCCTGATGGGTTTCCCTTTATAGGTGACCTTTTTCTCTCTAGCTGCCTTTAACACTCTTTCCTTGTCCTTGATCTTTGCCATTTTAATTATTATGTGTCTTGGTGTTGCCCTTCTTGGATCCTTTCTGTTTGGGGTTCTGTGTATTTCCGTGGTCTGTTCGATTACTTCCTCCCCCAGTGTGGGGAAGTTTTCAGCAATTATTTCTTCTAAGATACTTTCCATCTCTTTTCCTCTCTCTTCTTCTTCTGGGACCCCTATAATACGATATTTTTCCTTTTGGATTGGTCACACAGTTCTCTTAATATTGTTTCATTCCTGTAGATCCTTTTGTCTCTCTCTCTGTCAGCTTCCATGCGTTCCTGTTCTCTGATTTCAATTCCATCAATGGCCTCTTGCATTCTATCCATTCTGCTTATAAACCCATCCAGAGTTTGTTTCATTTCTGCAATCTCCTTTCTGGCATCTGTGATCTCCTTCTGGACTTCATCCCATTTCTCTTGCGTATTTCTCTGCATCTCTGTCAGCATGTTTATGATTCTTATTTTGAATTCTTTTTCAGGGAGACTGGTTAGGTCTGTCTCCTTCTCTGGTGTTGTCTCTGTGATCTTTGTCTGCCTGTAGCTTTGCCTTTTCATGGTGATAGGAATAGTCTGCAGAACTGGGATGAGTGACGGCTGGAAGGACTTCCTTTCTTGGTGGTTTGTGGCCCTCCTCTCCTGGGAGAACAGCGACCTCTAGTGGCTCGTGCTGCGCAGCTGCGCGCAGACAGGGTTTCTGCTTCCTGCCCGGCTGCTATGGAGTTAATCTCCGCTGTTGCTGTGGGCGTGGCCTAGCTCGGGCAGCTACTCCAAAATGGTGGAGTCGCGTTGGAGCAGGAGCTGCTGGGAGGCTATTTATCTCCGTATGGGGCCTCCCTGCTCCCTGCAGCCCAGGGGTTACGGTGCCCAGAGATCCCGGATTCCGTACCTCTGGATTAAGTGACCCGCCCTGCCCCTTTAAGACTTCCAAAAAGCACCTGCCAAAACAAAACAACGCCCATCAAAAAAAAAAAAACAAAAAAAAATTTTTTTAATTAAAAAAAAAAAAAAAAAAAAAAGCGGTGGTCGTTCATTTTTCTTTATTCTCCGGTACCAGCCTCGGGCCTCTGCTCACCGGTTTTTCTGCCCTGTTTCCCTAGTATTGGGGTCCCTATCCCTTTAAGACTTCCAAAAAGCGCTCGCCAAAACAAAACAGCAAAAAAGCAAAAAAAAATGGTCGCGCGCTTTTCTTATGTCCTCTGTCGCCCAGCCTCCAGTACCTGCTCACTGTTCTTGCTGCCCTGTATTCCCAGTATCGAGGGCCCTGCACTCTGGCCCGGATGGCTGGGGCTGGGTGTTCGGCAGTCCTGGGCTCCGTCTCCCTCCCGCTTTGCCTGCTCTTCTCCCGCCGGGAGCTGGGGGGGAGGGGCGCTCGGCTCAGGCGGGGCCGGGGCTTGTATCTTACCCCCTTCTCGAGGCGCTGAGTCCTCTCAGGTGCGGATGTGGTCTGGATATTGTCCTGTGTCCTCTGGTCTTTATTCTAGGAAGGGTTGTCTTTGTTATATTTTCATAGATATATGTTGTTTTGGGAGGAGATTTCCGCTGCTCTACTCACGCCGCCATCTTCCGCCCCCTCCCCATACATCTTTTTAAAACTGGGTTGCCACATTCTATTTTTTCTTATTTATTCATTCATTCATTCAATCATTCATTCATTGCTTATTTGTTTATTTATATACATATGTATATTATTTGTTTCATTAATCTACTTTTACCCTCCTCCTTCACCAACTTGCCCCCACATATCCCATTGCAGTCATTGTCCATCAAAGAAGTTAGGTGCTGTAGAATCACTACTTGTCGCTGCTGTGTTGTACAGCCCTCCCCGTGCCAAAAACACATTATACATGCTAATCGTACCGCATACTTTCTCCCCCACCCTTATCCCTACATTTCAACCAATCCACTCCAGCCTGTTTGAACTATCAGTGCATTCTTGGATTCTGTGAGTATGCTGATGTTTTCCTCCTTCACTTTTTCCTATGTTCTTATACTCCCCAGATTAGTATAATGATTTGATACCCATCCTCCTCCTCCTACCCGGATGAGAGTAATGATTTCATACCCATCCTTCTCCTCCTGGCTTATTTCACTGAGCATAATACCTTCTAACTCCATCCATATTGTTGGAAATAGAAGTATTTATTTTCCTCTTACGGTTGAATAGTATTCTATTGTGTATATGTACCACATCTTGTTTATCTCTTCATCTCCTAATGGACACTTAACTTGGCTATTGTGAGTAGTGCTGTGATAAACAAAGGGGTGCCGTATTTTTTTTCATATTAATTAATTAATTAATTAATTAATTAATGTATATATATATATTTGGTGTCATTAATCTAATATTACATGAGGAAAATTATGTTTACTATACTACCCCATTACCAAGTACCCCCACATATTCCCATCAACATAGTAAGATGCTGTACAATCACTGCTTTATGTGTGCTACTCGTAACGCCCAAAGTTCCCATATTCCTGATGCTGTCAAGGTGGTCAGAGCACACCTCACCAAAATGATATCCCTGGCAAGGGCACCAGGCTCTGAAGTGGGAATCTTCTCCAGTCACCATACCCACTGTCCCTAGGAAAGAGCCACTACTGTGATGTCATGGAAACTAGTCAACAGTGCTGCTCTTGCAAAATCCACTCTAGATGGTGCATACTGCCCAGTCTGGTCCAGTCTGGCCTACATATATATATATACATATATATATATATATATATATATATATATATGTATACATACTACATATATATATGTGTGTGTATACATACACACACACATATATATGAATACACACACACACACACACATATATATATCGAATGATATCTCTCATCTGGGGACTACAACAACAAAGAAAATACTGAAGGAGCAAAAGGGCAGCAGCCTCACAGAACCCAAGAATGGACTAACAGTAACGAAAGGGAAAAGGACTGGGGTGGATGGGTGGGAACAGGAGGGATAAGGGAAGGGGAAAGAACAGGGGCATTGTTTAGCATTTATAATGTGTGGGAGGGCAAAGGGAAGGCTGTACAGCACAGAGTAGACTAGTAGTCATTCACAGCATCTTAACATGCTGATGGACTGTGAGGGCAATGGGTTATCTGGGGGACCCTTGGTGATGGGGAGAGTCTAGTAACCAGTGTTCCTCGTGGAATAGATTAATGATACCAAAATATAAATAAACAAGTGAAAATAGAAAACAAATTAATGATACCAAAATATAAAATAAATAAGTAAAAAGAAAAGAATGCAGCAACCCAGTTTGGAAAACACCTATGCACCAGATTGTTTATCACAGCACTATTCACAAAAGCCAAGGTAAGTGTCCATCAGGAGATGAATAGATGAAATATGGTACATGTAAACAATAGAATATTATTCAGCCATAAGAAGAAAATAAATACTCTCATTTCCAATAACATGGATGGAGCTACACAGTATTGTGCTCAGTGAAATAAGCCAGGCACAGAAGGATGAATGTGAAATAATTTCATTCATCTGGGGAGTTAAAGAAGAGAGAACAACCTGAAGGAACAAAACATCAGCGGACTCACAGAACCCAAGACTGGACTAATAGTTACAAAAGGGAAACTGATTGAGGTGTATGGGTTGGAATGTGGGGATAAGGCGGGGGGAGAAAGCAGGCATTATGCTTAGCATGTATAAAGTGGATTTAGCATGGAGAGGGCTGTACAACACAGCGGAAACATGTAGTGATTCTACAGTATCTTACTATGTTGATGTACAATGACTGTAATGGAATATGTGGGGGAAACTAGGTGACAGGGGAGTCTACTAAACATAATTTTCCTCATGTAAGTGGAGATTAATGATAACAAGAAAACTATATATATATATATATATATATATATATATCAAACAATCAATCAATCAATCAAATACAATGCGGCAACCTTCTTAGAAAAAGACATAAGCACCGCTTTGTCTATCACAGCACTATTCACAATCGACAACTTAAGTCTCCATCAAGAGATGAACAGATAAACAAGATGAGATACATATACACAATACATATACCAAATGGAATATTATTCAGCCATAAGAAGAAAACAAATGCTACCATTTACATCAACATGGATGAAGCTAGAGGATATAATGCTCAGTGAGATTAGCCAGACAGAGAGATGAATGCATGAAATGATTTCAATCACCTGTGGAGTATAATAACAAGGAAAAAACTGAAGGAACAAGACAGTACAAGCCTCGCCAAACCTAAGGATGGACTAACAGTTACTAAAGGAAAGTGACTGGGGAGGATGGGTGGGAAGGTAGGGATAAGGGGAACATTGGGCACTACGAGAGTCACACAGAATGTGAACTGGGAGGGGAGCATGGGGAAGGCAGCAAAACACAAAGAGAAGTAGGGATTCTACAGCATATTACTGGGCTATAAGACAGAGACTCTCATGGGGTATGTGTTGGGGACTTGATAATGGGGAGAGTGTAGTAACCATAATGTTCCTCATGTAACGGTTTTGTACTGACACCAAAATTAATATGGTGGATATGGTTTCTATATTCCTGATGATGTCAAAGAGGTCGGCGCACACTTCACTGAAATCATACCCCCGGATAGGGCACCAAGCTGAGAACTGGGAAACTGCTCCAATCACCATAGACACTCGGACCCTAGGAAAGAGGCACCACTCTGATGTCATGTAATCTCCAGGCAACAGTGCTTCTCTTGCAAAGTCCACACCCAGATGTTAGGCACTGTCCAGCCGGGGCAAGCTGCATCATCTTAGCAAACAGTAGTGGTTCTAGCCTACATATATATGTGTGTGTGCATACACACACACACACACACACACACACATACACATATCAAAGATTTCTCTCCTCTGCAGACTACAACAACAACAAAGAAAAAACTGGTGGAGCAAAACGGCAGCAGCCGCACAGAACCCACGAATGGACTAAGAGTAACCAAAGGGAAAGGGACTGTGGTGGATGGGTGGGTATGAAGGGATAAGGGATGGGGAAAGAAAGGGGGCATTGTATAGCATGTACAATGTGGGGTGGGGGGCAAAGGGAAGACTGTAGAACACACAAAAGACTAGTAGTCTTTCCAGAGCATCTTACCACGCTGACGGACAGTGAGGGCAATACGGTATTTGGGGGCAACTTGGTTATAGTGGGAGTTTAGTAACCATAAGATTCCTCATGGAATAGTAGATAAATGACACCAAATATATATATATACACACACACACACACACATATCTATGTATATACCAATAAATAACAAATACATAGGAAAAAATAGACAGCGGCAACGCACTTTGAAAAAGACATACGCACCCCTTTGTTTATCACAGCACTATTTAGAGTAGAAAAGAAATGGAAAGAACCGATGTGTCCATTATTCAACAAACAGATAAACATTCAGTACATATACGCAATGGAATATTATTAAGACATAAGAAACAAATGCTACAATTTACAACAGCATGAAGAAAGAGGGTATTATGCTCAGTGCAATTAGCCAGACTGAGAGAGAAATGTATCAAATGATTTCACTCTCCTGTGGAGTATTATTACAAAGAAATAACTGAAGGAACAAGACAGAAGCAGCCGTGACAAACCTAAGAGTGGACTTACGGTTAGCAAAGGGAAAGTGACTGTGGAGGATGGTTGGGAAGGGAGGGATAAGAGGGAAAATTGGGCATTACAAGTAGCAGACATAATGTGGACTGGGAGGGGAGCACAGGCAAGGCAGTAAAACACAAAGACCAGTAGAGATTCTAGGGCATATTACTGGGCTGAAAGACAGTGACTCCCATGGGGGATGTGGTGGGTACTTGATAATGGGGAGAGTCTAGTAACCATACTATTCCTCATGTAAATGTTTAGTACTGACACCAAAATTAAAAGAAACACACAGCATATTGCATATGGTTTCTATATTACTGACGCTGTCAAGGTGGTCAGCGCGCACCTCAACAAAATCATATTCCAGACTAGGGCACAAGGCTCTGAAGTCAGACGCTGCTGCAATCACAAGAGACACTCTGTCCCTAGGAAAGAGGCACCACTGTGATGTCATGGAATCTCCAGGGAACAGTGCTGCTCTTGAAAAGTTCAGCCTCAGATGGTGAGCACTGCTCAGCTGTGGCAAGCTGCATCATCTTAGCAAACATTAGTGGTTCTGGCCTACACATATATGTATGTACATATATATACATACCAAATATTTCTCACATCTGAGAACTACAAGAAGAAAGAAAAGCCTGAAGCAGCAAAAGGGCAGCAGCCTTGCAAAATCCAAGAATGTAATAACAGTAACCAAAGGAGAAGGGACTCGGGTGGAAGGGTGGGAATGGAGGGATAAGGGAAGGGGAAAGAAAGGGTGCATTGTTTAGCGTGTATAATGTGGGGGGGCACAGGGAAGGCTGTACAACACAGGAAAGTCTAGTAGTCATTCCACAGAATCTCGCCACGCTGATGGACAGTGAGTGCAATGTTGTATCTGGGGGAACTTGGTGATGGGGGGAGTATAGGTAACATAATGGTCATTGTGGAATATTAGATTAATGATACCAAAACATAAACAAGTAAAATAGAAAAACAATTAATGATAACAAAATATAAAATAAATAAGTAAAAGAAAAGGAATGAAGCAACCCAGATTGGAAAAGACCTATTCACTCCTATGTTTATCACAACACTATTCACAATAGACAATCTAAGTGCCCATAAGGAGATGAATAGATAAAGAAGATGTGGTACATACACACAGCAGAATATCATTCAGGCATAAGAACAAAACAAATCCTACCATTTCCAACAGCATAGATGGAGCTAGAGGGTATTATACTCAGTGAAATAAGCCAAGCAGAGAAAGACAACTGTGATACTCATCTGGGGAGTATAAGAACAGAGAAAAACTGAGGTGGGAAAACATTGGCTGACTCACAGAACACAAGAATGGACTAAAAGTGAAAAAGGGAAACGGACTGGGGTGGAATGGTTGGACTGTAGGGATAAGAAGCAGGAATTAGGACTAGCATGTATAATGTGTGTTTCGCACAGGGAGGACAGTACAACACACCAGAGACAAGTAGTGATTCTACAGCATATTAGTACATTGATGGATGATGACTCCAATGGAATATGTGGGGGAAACTTGGTGATGGGGGAGTCTAGTAAACATAATTATCCTCAAGTAATAGATTAATTACAACAAATATATATATATATATATATATATATATACATACACACACATATATATATGTATATGTATGTATAGATCAATACATAAGTAAATAAGAAGGAAAATAGTATGAGTTAACCCAGTTTAAAAAAGACATATGCACCTCTTTGTTTATCACAGCACTATTCACAATAGCCAAGTTTACTATCCAATATGAGATTAACAGAAAAAACAAGATGTGGTACATATGCACAATACAATATAATTCAGCCATAAGAGGGAAATAACTAGTACCATTTCCAAAAACATGGATGGAGCTAGAGAGTATTATGCTTGGTGTAACGAGCCAGGCTGAGAAAGACAAGTATGTAATGATTTCACTCATCTGGGGAGTATAAGAACAAAGAGAAAACTGAAGGAGCAAACAGTAGCAGACTCACAAAACCCAAGAATACACTAATAGTTATAAAAGGGAAAAACACTTGGGTGGATGGCTTGTAATGTAGTGATAACGGTGTGGGAGAAAGCAGGCATTATGATTAGCATGTATAATCTCTCTTTGGCACAGGGAGGGCTGTACAACCCAGCGGAGACAAGTAGTGATTCTACACCCTCTTACTCCTTTGATGGACAGTGACTGCAGTGGGATATGTGGGGGCAACTTGGTGAAGGAGGAGTCTAGTAAACATAATTTCTTCATGTAAAAGTAGATTAATGACCCCAAAAATATACATATATGTACATACAAATAAAAATATAAATAATAAATAAGTAAATAAATAAATCGAATGCAGCAACCCCATTTGAAAAAGAGGCACCCCTTTGTTTATCACAGCAGTATTCACAATAGACAAGTTAAGTGTCCATTAGGAGATGAAGCAATAAACAAGATGTGGTACAAGATGTGGTACATATACAGAATAGAATAATATTCAGCCAGAAAAAGACAGTAAATACTACCATTTTCAACAACATGGATGAAGCTACAGGATATTATGCACAGTGAAATAAGATAGAGAAGAATGAGTATGAAATCATTTCACTCATCTGGGGAGTATAAGAACAGAGAACAACCTGAAGGAGAAAAATATCAGCAGACTCACAGAACCCAAGAATGGACTAATAGTTACAAAACGGAAAATGGACAGGGGGGATGGGTTCGCATGTTGGAATAAGGGGGGAGTGGAAAGCAGGCATTATGATTAGCATGTATAATGTGGGTTTGGCACAGGGCAGGCTGTACAACACAGCGGAGGCAAGTTGTGGCTCTACAGCATCTTACTACGTTGATAGACAATGACTTCAGTGGGATATGTGGGGGCAACGTGGTGATGGAGGAGTCTAGTAAACATAATTTTCCTCATAAAAAAGTGGATTAATGACACCAAAAAAAAAATATATATATATATACATATATGAATTTATAAAAAAATGAATGAGAGGTGGAGCCGAGATGGCATGAGTAGAGCAGCGGAAATCTCCTCCCAAAATCACATATATTTATGAAAATATAACAAAGATAACTCTTCATAGAATAGAGACCAGAGGACACAGGACAACATCCTAACCACATCCACACTTGTGAGAACCCAGCGTCCCGGATAAAAGCCCCAACCCGGCGTGACCTGAGCGCCCCTCCCCTCAGCTCCAGGCTGGAGGAGACGAGTCCGAGCAGGGAGGGAGAGGGAGCCCAGGACTGCTGAACACCCAGCCTCAGCCATCTGGACCAGAGCGCAGACACAGTGCATGTGTGGGGTCCTGGATACTAGGGAAACAGGACAGGAAGACCGGTGAGCGGGTTCCTGAGGCCAGCGTCCGAGAGTATAGAAAAGCGAGCAGCTTTTATTTTTATTTTTATTTTTTAAATTTTGTATTTATTTAGTTTTTGTTTTTTGTTTTGGCGAGTGCTTTTTTGAAGTCTTAAAGGGACAGGGACCCCAAAACAGGATGGAAGCATCCCGGGACACTTAGTCCAGAGGCAGGGAATCTGTGGATCTCTGGGCACTCTAACCCCCTGGGTAGCAGGGAGAACGGAGTCTCCTCATGGGGATAAATAGCCTCCCGGCCGCTCCCCCTAAAACACGGCTCCACCATTTTGGAGCAGCAGCCCGAGACAGGCCACGCTCATAGTTACATAGGAGATAAGCTCCATAGCAGCTGGGAAAGGAATCAGAAGCCCTGCTGCGCGCAGCTGCCCAGCACAACCCACTAGAGGTCGCTGTTCTCCCAGGAGAGGAAGGCCACAAACCAACAAGAAAGGAAGTTCTTCCAGCCGTCACTCGTCCCAGCTCTGCAAACTATCTCTCTGACCATGAAACAGCAAAATTACAGGCAAACCAAGATCACAGAGACAACACCAGAGAAGGAGACAGACCTAACCAGACTTCCTGAAAAAGAACTCAAAATAAAAATCATAAACATGCTGACGAAGATGCAGAGAAATATGCAAGAGCTAAGGGATGAAGTCTGGAGGGAGACCACAGATGTCAGGAAGGAGATTACAGAAGTGAAACAAACTCTGGAAGGATTTATAAGCAGAATGGATAAGATGCAAGAGGCCATTGATGGAACAGAAACCAGAGAACAGGAACGCATAGAAGCTGACATAGAGAGAGACAAAAGAATCTCCAGGAATGAAACAATATTAAGAGAACTGTGTGACCAATCCAGAAGGAACAATATCCATATTATAGGGGTACCAGAAGAAGAAGAGAGAGAAAAAGGGATTGAAAGTGTTTTTGACGAAATAATTTCTGAAAACTTCCCCAAACTTGAGGAGGAAATAATCGAACAGACCACGGAAATACACAGAACTCCCAACAGAAAGGACCCAAGGAGGACAACACCAAGACACATAATTAAAATGGCAAAGATCAGGTTCAAGGAAAGAGTTTTAAAGGCAGCTAGAGAGAAAAGGGTCACCTATAAAGGGAAACCCATCAGGCTATCATCAGACTTCTTGACAGAAACCTTACAGGCCAGAAGGGAATGGCATGATATATTTAGTGCAATGAAACAGAAGGGCCTTGAACCAAGGATACTGTACCAGCATGATTATCATTTAAATATGATGGAGGGATTAAACAATACCCAGACAAGCAAAAGTTGAGGGAATTTGCCTCCCACAAACCACCTCTACAGGGCATCTTACAGGGACTGCTCTAGATGGGAGGACTCCTAAAAACAACACAGAACAAAAAACCCAACATATGAAGAATGGAGGAGGAGGAATATGAAGGGAGAGAAGAAAATAATCTCCAGACAGTGTAATACCAGCTCAATAAGCGAGCTAAGTTAGGCAGTAAGGTACTAAAGAGGCTAACCTTGAACCTTTGGTAACCACGAATTTAAAGCCTGCAATGGCAATAAGTACATATCTTTCAACAGTCACCCTAAATGTTAATGGACTGAATGCACCAATCAAAAGACACAGAGTAATAGAGTGGATAAAAAAGCAAGACCCATCTATATGCTGATTTCAAGAATCTCACCTCAAACCCAAAGACATGCACAGACTAAACGTCAAGGGATGGAAAAACATATTTCAGACAAACAACAGAGAGAAGAAAGCAGGGGTTGCAGTACTAATATGAGACAAAATAGACTTCAAGACAAAGAAAGTAACAAGAGATAAAGAAGGCCACTACATAATGATAAAGGGCTCAGTCCAACAAGAGGATATAGCCATTCTGAATATATATGCACGCAACACAGGAGCACCAGCATATGTGAAACAAATACTAACAGAACTAAAGGGGGAAATAGACTGCAATGCATTCATTTTAGGAGACTTCAACACGCCCCTCACCCCAAAGGATAGATCCACTGGGCAGAAAATAAGTAAGGACACGGAAGCGCTGAACAACACAGTAGAACAGATGGACCTAATAGACATCTATAGAACTCTACATCCAAAAGCAACAGGATATACATTCTTCTCAAGTGCATATGGAACATTCTCCAGAATAGACCACATACTAGCCCACAAAAAGAGCCTCAGTAAATTCCAAAATGTTGAAATTCTACCAACCAACTTTTCAGACCACAAAGGTATAAAACTAGAAATAAATTCTACAAAGAAAACAAAACGGCTCACAAACACATGGAGGCTTAACAACATGCTCCTAAATAATCAGTGGATCAATGAACAAATTAAAATAGAGATCAATAATATATGGAAACAAATGACAACAAAAACACAAAGCGTCAACTTCTGTGGGACGCAATGAAAGAGGTCTTAAGAGGAAAGTATATAGCGATCCAGGCACACTTGAAGAAGGAAGAACAATCCGAAATGAATAGTCTAACATCACAATTATCAAAACTGGAAAAAGAAGAACAAATGAGGCCTAATTAAAAGTCAGCAGAAGGAGGGACATAATTAAGATCAGAGAGGAAGTAAACAAAGTTGAGAAGAATAAAACAATAGCAAAAATCAATGAAATCAAGAGCTGGTCCTTTGAGAAGATAAACAAAATAGATAAGCCTCTAGCCAAACTTATTAAGAGAAAAAGAGAATCAACACAAATCAACAGAATCAGAAATGAGAATGGAAAAATCACGACAGACACCACAGAAATACAAAGAATTATTAAAGACTACTATGAAAACCTATATGCCAACAAGCTGGAAAACCTAGAAGAAATGGACAACATCCTAGAAAAATACAACCTCCCAAAATGGACAACTTCCTAGAAAAATACAACCTTCCAAGACTGACCAAGGAAGAAACAGAAAAGTTAAACAAACCAGTTACGAGCAAAGAAGTTGAAACGGTAATTAAAAAACAACCCAAGAAAAAAAAACCTGGGCCGGATGGATTCAACTCGGAATTTTATCAGACACACAGAGAAGACACCTTAAAGTTTTCCAAAAAAGAGAAGAGGAGGGAATACTCCCAAACTCATTCTATGAAGCCAACATCACCCTAATACCAAAACCAGGCAAAGACCCCACCAAAAAAGAAAATTATAGACCAATATCCCTGATGAATGTAGATGCAAAAATACTCAACAAAATACTAGCAAACCGAAATCAAAAATATATCAAAACGATCATACACCATGACCAAGTGGGATTCATCCCAGGGATGCAAGGATGGTACAACATTCGAAAATCCATCAACATCATCCACCACATCAACAAAAAGAAAGACAAAAACCACATGATCATCTCCATAGATGCTGAAAAAGCATTTGACAAAATTCAACATCAATTCATGATAAAAACTCTCAGCAGAATGGGAATAGAGGGCAATACCTCAACATAATAAAGGCCATATATGATTAAACCACAGCCAACGTTATACTGAACAACGAGAAGCTGAAAGCTTTTCCTCTGAGATCTGGAACAAGACAGCGATGCCCACTCTCCCCACTGTTATTTAACATAGTACTGGAAGTCCTAGCCACGGCAATCAGACAAAACAAAAAAATACAATGAATCCAGATTGGTAAAGAAGAAGTTAAACTGTCACTATTTGCAGATGACATGACACTGTACATAAAAAAACCCTAAAGACTCCACTCCCAAACTACTAGAACTGATATCGGAATACAGCAAAGTTGCAGGATACAAAATCAACACACAGAAATCTGTGGCTTTCCTATATACTAACAATGAACCAACAGAAAGAGAAATCAGGAAAACAACTCCATTCACAATTGCATCAAAAAAAATAAAATACCTAGGAATAAACCTAACCAAAGAAGTGAAAGACTTATACTCTGAAAACTACAAGTCACTCTTAAGAGAAATTAAAGGGGACACTAACAGATGGAAACTCATCCCATGCTCGTGGCTAGGAAGAATTAATATCGTCAAAATGGCCATCCTGCCCAAAGCAATATACAGATTTGGTGCAATCCCTATGAAACTACCAGCAACATTCTTCAATGAACTGGAACAAATAATTCAAAAATTCATATGGAAACACCAAAGACCCCGAATAGCCAAAGCAATCCTGAGAAAGAAGAATAAAGTAGGGGGCATCTCACTCCCCAACTTCAAGCTCTACTATAAAGCCATAGTAATCAAGGCAATTTGGTACTGGCACAAGAGCAGAGCCACAGACCAATGGAACAGACTAGACAATCCAGACATTAACCCAGACATATATGGTCAATTAATATTTGATAAAGGAGCCATGGACATACAATGGCGAAATGACAGTCTCTTCAACAGGTGGTGCTGGCAAAACTGGACAGCTACATGTAGGAGAATGAAACTGGACCATTGTCTAACCCCATATAGAAAAGTAAACTCAAAATGGATCAAAGACCTGAATGTAAGCCATGAAACCATTAAACTCTTGGAAGAAAACATAGGCGAAAACCTCTTAGACATAAACATGAGTGACCTCTTCTTGAACATATCTCCCCGGGCAAGGAAAACAACAGCAAAAATGAGTAAGTGGGACTATATTAAGCTGAAAAGCTTCTGTACAGCAAAAGACACCATCAATAGAACAAGAAGGATCCCTACACTATGGGAGAATATATTTGAAAATGACACATCCGATAAAGGCTTGACGTCCAGAATATATAAGGAGCTCACACGCCTCAACAAACAAAAAACAAATAACCCAATTAAAAAATGGGCAGAGGAACTGAACAGACAGTTCTCCAAAAAAGAAATACAGATGGCCAACAGACACATGAAAAGATGCTCCACATCGCTAATTATCAGAGAGATACAAATTAAAACCACAATGAGGTATCACCTCACACCAGTAAGGATGGCTGCCATCCAAAAGACAAACAACAACAAATGTTGGCGAGGCTGTGGAGAAAGGGGAACCCTCCTCCACTGCTGGTGGGAATGTAAGTTAGTTCAACCATTGTGGAAAGCAGTATGGAGGTATATCAAAATGCTCAAAACAGACTTACCATTTGACCCAGGAATTCCACTCCTAGGAATTTACCCTAAGAACGCAGCAGTCAAGTTTGAGAAAGACAGATGCACCCCTATGTTTATTGCAGCACTATTTACAATAGCCAAGAATTGGAAGCAACCTAAATGTCCATCAATAGATGAATGGATAAAGAAGATGTGGTACATATACACAATGGAATATTACTCAGCCATAAGAAGAAAACAATTCCTACCATTTGCAACAACATGGATGGAGCTAGAGGGCATTATGCTCAGTGAAATAAGCCAAGCAGAGAAAGAGAAATACCAAATGATTTCACTCATCTGTGGAGTATAAGAACAAAGGAAAAACTGAAGGAACAAAACATCAGCAGAATCACAGAACCCAAGAATGGACTAACAGGTGCCAAAGGGAAAGGAACTGGGGAGGATGGGTGGGTAGGGAGGGATGGGTGGGAAGAATAAGGGTGTTATTATGATTAGCATGCATAATGGGAGGGGTGGGAGAAAGGGGAGGGCTGTACAACACAGAGAAGACAGGTAGTGATTCTACAACATTTTGCTATGTTGATGGACAGTGACTGTAAAGGAGTTTGTGGGGGGTCCTGGTATAGGGAAGAGCCTAGTAAACATAATACTTTTCATGTAATTGTAGATTAATGATAACAAAATAAAGGAGGATTACTTCCTGATAGGTTAAAACTAACTGTAAATCAGTGATTAATGCATGCTTTAAATATCCTTAATTTTGATCATTTAAAGGGTGTCAGATGATCAGCTATGGAAATACATTTATCTGATAATATTCCTTTCTCTTAATGAAAAAAAAAAGCAGTTCCTGTGTGGTGATCTCCAGTAAGTTCTTCACAATGGTATAAAGGGCATGTCAAAGTGTGGGCAAAGGGTTTGTTTGAGTTTATACAGAGGATCAAAGCCTAATTTGGCTACCCAGAAAACGAATTAAGATACGATATGAAGAAGAACTTCCAACATCAACATTCTCAGGAAGAGTCATTCCAGAAGATGATCATCAAAAAATTTCAACAAAGATCCTGGTGCTGTTGCAGTTGTAGCTGCATTCATCCCACCAGTTCCTGCACTTGCCATTGGAATGAAGAAGGAGATATCTAAGCTGGCCTGGGCATACAGTAAAACATCAAATTTGACTGGATCTATACTGTCGGAACACAACCAAGAATTAGGAGAAGTGCAAGTTGCAGCGCTCCAAAATCTCGCGACTATAGACTATCTACTGTTAAAAGAACATATGGGATGTGAACAGTTCCCAGGAACGTGTTGTTTCAATTTTTCTCAAACTATTCAAATTTAGTTAGACAATAACCATCATATCATTGCTAAGTTTTCACAAATGCCCAGGGTGCCTAACTGGTTTTCATGGTTTCACTGGAGATGGCTGGTAATTGTACATCTGCTTTTGTTAGGTATTCCTATTATGTTAATGTGTGTGTGTGCAATTTAATTAGTTTAAAACCTATACATGCTTATGTTACTCTACAAGAAGATATGTCAAAGAAATAATCTTCCCATGTTTTCTTCCGTCTGCTACTTCTGTAGCTTTTCTTCGTCCTTCCTAATAACAACCCTTTAGTTGAATTCGTGCCTCATAGAAATTACTGAGTATCATATTTCTTCGAAGTGGTAAAGCTGCATCATCTTAGCAAACAGTATTGGTTCTAGCCTATATATATACATATCAATGATTTCCCTGATCTGAGTACTAAAACAAAAAAAAAAAACTGAAGGACCAAAATGGCAGCAGCCTCACAGAACCCACGAATGGACTAACAGTAACCAAACAGAAAGGGACTGGGTTGGATGGGTGGGAATGAAGGGATAAGGAAAGGGGTAAGAAAGGGGGCATTGTTTACCACGTATAATTTGGGGGGGGAGCAAAGAGAAGACTGTAGAACACAGAAAAGACAAGTAGCCTTTCCACAGCATCTTACCACGCTGAAGGCAGTGAGGGCAATGGGGTATATGGGGGCAACTTGGTTCTGCTGGGAGTTTATTGACCATAATTTTCCTCATGTAATAGTAGATAAATGAAAGCAAAAACAAACAAACAAACAAAATATATATATATATATATACATACATATCTCTGTATATACCAATAAATAATAAATAAAGAGGAAAAAATACAGAAAGCAGCACCCCACCTTTAAAAAGACATAAACACCCCTATGTTAATCACAGCACTATTTAGAGAAGAAAAGAAATGGATGGAACCGATGTGTCCATTATTCGACAAATGGATAAAGAAGATGTGGTACATATATGCAATGGAATATTATTTAGCCATAAGAAGAAAACAAATGCTACAATTTACAACCTCATGGATGAAAATATTATGCTCAGTGCGATTAGCCAGACTGAGAGAGAAATGCATCAAATGATTTCACTCTCCTGTGGAGTATTAGTACAAACAAAAAACTGAAGGAACAAGACAGAAGCAGCCTTGGCAAACCCCAGAATGGACTTACGGTTACCAAACAGAAAGTGACTGTGGAGGATGGTTGGGAAGGGAGGGATAAGAGGGAAAATTGGGCATTACAAGTAGCACACATAATGTGCGGTGGGAGAAGAGCACAGGCAAGGCAGTAAAACACAAAGACCACTAGAGATTCTAGAGCATATTACTGGGATGAAAGACAGTGACTCTCATGGGGTATGTGGTTGGGACTTGATAATGGGGGAGTCTAGTAACCATAATGTTCCTCATGTAAATGTTTAGTACTGACACCAAAATTAAAAGAAACACACAGTACACTGCATATGGTTTCTATATTCCAGATGCCGTCAAGGTGGTCAGGGCACACCTCACTGAAATCATTCCCCCGGCTGGGGCACCAGGCTCTGAAGTCAGAGGCTGCTCCAATCACCAGAGACACTCTGTCCCTAGAAAAGAGACAAACCTGTGATATCATGGAATCTCCAGGCAACACTGCTGCTCTTGCAAAGTACCGCCCCAGATGGTGGGCAGTACCCAGCTGTAGCAATCTACATCATCTTAGCAAACATTAGTGGTTCTGGCCTACATATACATATATGTGCATATATACATACACACACACACACACACACACACACACACACACACACACACATATATATATATAAAATGATATCTGCCATCTGTGGACTACAAGAAGAAAGAAAAAACTGAAGGAGCAAAAGGGCAGCAGACTTACAAAACCCAAGAATGGCTTAACCAGTAAAGAAGGAAAAGGGACTGGGGTGGAAGGGTGGGAATGGAAGGATAAGGGAAGGGGAAAGAAAGGGTGCATTGTTTAGCATGTATAATGTGTGTGGGGGCACAGGGAAGGCTGTACAGTAGTGATTCTACAGCATCTTACTACGTTGATTCACAGTGACTGCAATGGGATATGTGGGGGCCACTTGGTGATGGAGGAATCAAGTAAACATAATTTTTGGCATGGAACTTTAGGTTAATCATATGAAAACAAATAAATAGATAAAGAAAGAAACAAATAAACAAAACATGCTTAAACACAGTCTGAAAAAGACATATGCAACACTATGTTTATTACAGCACTATTTACAGTAGAAAAGAAAAGGAAACAACTGATGTGTCCATAATTTGACTAACACATCAATAAGAAGTGGCACATATACAAATGGAATATTATTCGCCATAAAGGAAAACAAATGCTACAGTTTACAACAACATGGATGAAGCTACAGGGTACTACGCTCAGTGAGATTTAGCAGACAGAGAGAGAAATATATCAAATGATTTTAGTCACCTGTGGAGTATCAGAACAAAGAGAAAACTGAAGGAACAAGACAGTAGCAGCCTCGCCAACCTAAGAATGTACTACCGGTTACCAAAGGGAAAGTGACTGTGGAGGATGGGTGGGAAGGGAGAGATAATGGTGAAAACTGGGCTCTACGAGTAGCCCACATAATGTGGGTGGTGAGGGGAGCACGAGGATGGCAGTATAACACAAAGACCAGCAGTGATTCTACAGCATATTACTGGGCTGAAAGACAGTGACACTCATGGGGTATATGGTGGTCACTTGATAATGGCGGGAGTCTAGTAACCATAATGTTCCTCATGTAATTGTTTAGTACTGACACCAAAATTAAAAGAAACACACGTTACCTTGGTTATGGTTTCCATATTCCCAATGCTGTCAAGGTGGTCAGCGCACACCTCACTGAAATCATAACCCCGGTCAGGGCACAGGTATCTGAAGTTGGAGGGTGTTCCAATCACCGGAGACACACTGTCCCTAGAAAATAGGCACCACTGTGATGTCATGGAATCTCCAGGCAACAGTGCTGCTCTTCCAAAGTCCAGCCACAGATGGTGGCCACAGCCCAGCCGTGGCGAGCTGTATCATCACCCCAATCATTAGTGGTTCTGGCCTACAAATATATCTCAAATATTTCTCACTGCAGAGGACTACAAGAACAAAGAAAAAACTGACGGAGTAAAAGGGTAGCAGCCTTACAAAACCCAAGAATGGACTAACAGTAACCAAAGGCAAAGGGACTGGGGTGTAAGGGTAGGAATGGAGGGATAAGGGAAGGGGAAAGAAAGAGTGCATTGTTTCGCATGCATAATGTGTGGGTGGGCACAGGGAAGGCTGCACAACACAGAGAAGACTAGTAGTCATTCCACAGCATCTTGCCACACTGATGGACGGTGAGTGCAATGGTGTGTCTGGGGGGAACTTGGTCATGGGGGGGAACATGGTCATGGGGGGAGTCTAGTAATCATTATGTTCTTTGTGGAATAGTAGATTAATGATACCAAAATATACATAAAAAAGTAAAAATAGAAAATAAATTAATGATACCAATATGTAAATAAATACATAATTTCAAAAAATGACTGCAGCAACCATGTTTGGAAAAGACCTATGTTCCTGTATGTTTATCACAGCAGTAGTCACAATAGCCAAGCTAAGTGTTCATAAGGAGATGAATAGACAAAGAAGATGTTCTACATATACACAGTGGAATATTATTCAGCCATAAGGAGAAAATGAATCTTACCATTTCCAACAGCATGGATGGAGCTACAGGGTATTATACTCAGTGAACTAAGCTAGGTGGAGAAAGATAAGTATATAATGATTTCAGTCATCTGGGGAGTATAAGAACAGAGAAAGCCCTGAAGGAGAAAAACAGCAGCAGACTCACAGAACCCAAGAATGGACTAACAGTTACGAAAGGGAAACGGACTGGCGTAGATGGGTTGGAATGTAGGGGTAAGGGTTGGGGAGAAAGAAGGCATTATTATTAGCATGTGTAATGTGGGTTTGGCATGGGGACAGCTGTAGAGCACAAAATACACAAGTAGTGATTCTACAATATCTTACTACGTTAATGGACAATGACTGCAACGGGATACGTCGGGGAAACTCGGTGATGGGTGAGTCTAGTAAACATACTTTGACTCATGTAATTGTAGATTAACGATATGAAAACAAATAAATAAATAAATACAAATGCTAAAAATAAATAAATAAATAAGTAATGTGGCGACCCAGTTTCCAAGAATAGGCACCCCTATGTTTATCACAGCACTATTCACAATAGAGAAGTTAAGTGTCCATTAGGAGATGAACAGAAAAACAAGATGTGGTACATATACACCATAGAACATTATTCAGCCATAAGAAGATGGATGGAGCTAGAGAGTATTTTGCTCGGTAAAATAAGCCAGGCAGAGAAAGATGAGTATAGATTGGTTTACTTCATCTGGGGCGTATAAGAACAGAGAAAATACAAAAAGAGCAAAACAGTAGCAGGCTCACAAAACGCAGGAATGCACTTACAGTTACCAAACGGAAAGGGACTGGGGTGTATGGGCAGGAATGGAGAGATAAGGGGCGGGGAAGAAAGGGGGCATTATGATTAGCATGTATAATGTTGGGTGCCACGGTGATGGTTGTACAACACAGAGAAGACAAGTAGGGATTGAACAGCTTCATACTACACTGATGAACGTTGATTGCAATGCGGTATGTGGGGGGAACTTGGTGATGAGGAGTCTAGTAAACATAATTTTCGTCATGTATTTGTAGCTTAAAGATAGCAAAACAAACAAACAAGCAAACAAACACTGCAGCAACCCAGTTTGAAAAAGACATATGCACCACTATATTTATCACAGCACTATTTAGTGTAGAAAAGAAATGGAAAGGACCAATGTGTCCATAATCAGACTAATGGATAAAGAAGATGTGCTACATATATGCAATGGAATATTATTGAGCCATAAGAAGAAAACAAATGCTACCAATTAAACAACATGGATGAAGCTAGAGTATATTATGCTCAGTGAGATTAGCCAGAGAGAGAAATGCATCAAATGATTTCACTCTCCTGTGGAGTCTTACAACAAAGAAAAAACTGAAGGACAAGACAGAAGCAGCCTCACCAAACCTAAGAATGGAGTAACAGTTACCAAAGGGAAAGTGACTCTGTGGAGGCTGGGTGGTAAGGAAGTGTTGGAGGGAAAACTGAGCATTGGAGTAGCACACATAATGTGGGCGGGGAGGGGAGTACGCAGCAGGCAGTATAACACAAAGACCAGTAGTGATTCAACAGCATATTACTGGGCTGAAGGACAGTGACTCTTATGGGCTACGTGGTGGGGCCTTGATAATGGGGGGAGTCTAGTAACCATAATGTTCCTCATGTAACTGTTTAGTACTGATACCAAAATTAAAAGAAACACACAGTACCTTGGATATGGTTTCTATATTCCTGATGCTGTCAAGGTGGTCAGCACACAGCTCACTGAAATCATTCCCAAGGCTAGGGCACCAAGCTCTTAAGTGGGAACCTGCTACAATAACCATACACACTCTGTCCCTAGGAAAGAGGCACCACTGTGATGTCATAGAATCTCCAAACAACAGTGCTGCTCTTGCAAAGACGACCCCCAGATGTTGAGCACTACCCAGCCATGGAAAGCTGCATTGTCTTAGCAAACATTAGCGGTTCTGGCCTACATATATATATATATATATGAAAGATTTCTCTGATCTGGGGACTACAACAACAAAGACAAAGCTGAAGGAGCAGAAGGGCAGCAGCCTAACAAAATCCAAGAATGGACTAACAGTGACCAAAGGGAAAGGTCCTGCGGTGGGTGGGTGGGAATGGAGGGATAAGGGAAGGGGAAGGAAAAGGGGGTATTGTATACTATGTATAATGTGGGGGTGGGGCACAGGGAAGGCTGTGCAACACAGAGAAGACTAGTAGTCATTCCAAAGCATCTTACCACACTGATGGACAGTGAGTGCAATGGGGTATCTGGGGGGAACTTGGTCACGGGGGAAGTCTAGTAACCATAATGTTCTTCGTGGAATAGTAGATTAATGATACCAAATATACATAAAAAAGTAAAAATAGAAAATAAATTAATGATAACAATATGTAAATAAATACATAATTTCAAAATATGACTGCAGCAACCCTGTTTGGAAAAGACCTATGCCCCCGTATGTTTTTCACAGCACTATTCACAATAGCCAAGCTAACTGTCCACAAGGACATGAATAGACCAAGAAGATGTTGTACATGTACACAGTGGAATATTATTCAGCCATAAGGAGAAAACAAACTATACCATTTCCAACAGCATGGATGGACCTAGAGGGTATTACACTCAGTGAAATAAGCAAGGTGGAGAAAGACAAGTATCTAATGATTTCACTCCTCGGTGGAATATGAGAACAGAGAAAGAACTGAAGAAGGAAAACAGCAGCAGACTCACAGTACCCAAGAATGGACAAACAGTGACAAAAGGGTAATGGACTTGCATGGATGGGTTGGAATGTAGGGAAAAGGTTTGGGGAGAAAGAAGGCATTATTATTAGCATGTGTAATGTGGGTTTGGCACGGGAAAGACTCTACAACACAGAAGAGACGAGGTGATTCTACAGCATCTTACTACATTGATGGACAATGACGGCAAAGGGATATATGTGTGGGCAACTTGGTGATAGAGGAATCTAGTAAACATACTTTTACTCATGTAATTGCAGATGAACGAAACGAAAATAAATACATAAGCTAAAAATAAATAAATAAGTAATGCGGCGACCCAAATTCAAAGACATATGCACCGCTATTTTTATCACAGCACTATTGACAATAGACAAGTTAAGTGTCCATTAGGAGATGAACAGAAAAACAAGATGTGGTACATATACACCACAGAATATTATTCAGCCATAAGAAGATGGATGGAGCTAGAGAGTATTTTGCTCAGTAAAATAAGACAGGCAGAGAAGGATGAGTATCGAATGGTTTCTTTAATCTGGGGCATATAAGAACAGAGAAAATACAGAAAGAGCAAAACAGTAGCAGGCTCACAAAACGCAGGAATTCACTTACAGTTACCAAACGGAAAGGGACTGGGGTGTATGGGCGGGAATGGAGAGATAAGGGGTGGGAAGAAAGGGGGCATTATGATTAGCATGTATAATGTTGGGTGGCACGGTGATGGTTGTACAACACAGAGAAGACAAGTAGTGACTGAACAGCTTCATACTACGCTGATGAACGTTGATTGCAATGAGGTATGTGGGGGGAACTTGGTGATGGGGAGTCTAGTAAACATAATTTTCGTCATGTATTTGTAGCATAAAGATACTAAAACAAATAAATAAATAAACAATGCAGCAGCCCAGTTGAAAAAGCATATGCCTCCCTATATTTATCACAGCACTATTTTCCGTAGTAAAGAAATGGAAAGAACCGATGTGTCCATAATTAGACTAATGGATAAAGAAGATGTGGTACACACATGCAATGGAATATTATTAAGCCATAAGAAGAAAACAAATTCTCCCATTTACAGCAACATGGAAAAAGCTAGACCGTATTATGCTCAGTGAGATTAGGCAGACAGAGAGAGAAATGCATCAAATGATTTCACTCTCCTGTGGAGTATTAGTACAAAAAAATCCTGAAGGAACAAGACAGAAGCAGCTTTGCTAAACCCAAGAATGGACTACCGGTTACCAAAGGGAAAGTGACTGTGGACGATGGGTGGGAAGGGCGGGATAAGGGTGAAAACTGGGCAGTACGTATAGCACACATAATGTGGGCAGGGAGGGGAGCACAAGGATGGCAGTATAACACAAAGACCAGCAGTGATTCTACAGCATATTACTGGGCTGAAAGACAGTGACACTCATGGGGTATGTGGTGGTGACTTGATAATGGTGGGAGTCTAGTAACCATAATGTTCCTCATGTAACTGTTTAGTACTGACACCAAAATTAAAAGAAACACACAGTACCTTGGATATGGTTTTCATATTCCTGATGCTGTCTAGGGGGTCAGCGCACACCTCACCAAAATCATAACCCTGGCCAGGGCACCAGGCTCTGAAGTGGAAACCTGCTCCAATCACTATAAACAATCTGTCCCTAGGAAAGAGACACCACTGTGATGTCATGGAATCTCCAGGCAACAGTGCTGTTCTTGCAAAGTCCAACCCCTGAAGGTGGGCACTGACCAGCTGTAGCAAGCTGCTGCATCCTAGCAAACATTAGTGGTTCTGGCCTACATATACATATATGTGTATACACACACAAACACACACACACACACACACACACACACACACACACACACACACACACATATATATATCAAATGATATCTCTCATCTGTGGACTACAAGAACAAAGAAAAAAACTGAAGGAGCAAAACGGCAGCAGCCTTACCAAACCCAAGAATGGAGTAACAGTAACCAAAGGAAAAGGGACTTGGGTGGAAGGGTGGGAATGGAAGGATAAGGGAAGGGGAATGGAAGGGTGCATTGTTTAGCATGTATAATGTATGTGGGGGGGTAACAGGGAAGGCTGCACAACACAGAGAAGAATAGTAGTCATTCCACAGCATCTTGCCACGCTGATGGACAGTGAGTGCAATGGGGTATCTGGGGGGAACTTGGTGATGGGGGGAGTCTAGTTACCATAATGTTCTTCATGGAATAGTAGATTAATGATACCAAAATATAAATAAACAAGTAAAAATAGAAAAACAATGCTACCAAAATATAAAATATATAAGTAAAAAAAAAAAGCAGCAACCCAGTTTGGAAAAGATGTATGAACCCCTATGTTTATCACAGCTCTATTCACAATAGCCAATCTAAGTGCCGATAAGGAGATGAATAGGTAAAGAAGATGTGGTACATATACACAGCGGAATATTATTCAGCCAAAGGAACAAAACAAATCCTACCATTTCCAAAAGCATGGATGGAGCCAGAGGGTATAATACTCAGTGAAATAAGCCAGGTGGAGAAAGACAACTATGAAATGATTTCACTCATCTGGGGAGTACAGGAACAGAGAAAAACCTGAAGTGGCAAAAACATCAGCAGAATCAGAGAATACAAGAATGGACTAAAAGTACAAACGGGAAACGGGCTGACGTGCAAGGGTGGGACTGTAGGGTTAACAGTGAGGTAAGAAGCAGGCATTATGATTACCATGTATAATGTGTGTTTGGCACCGGGAGGGCAGTACAACACAACTGAGACAAGTAGTGATCCTACAGCATATTACTACATTGATGGATGATGACTGCAATGGAATATGTGGGGGAAACGTGGTGATGGGGGAATCTAGTAAACATAATTTTCCTCCTGTAATAGTAGATTAATGACACCAAATATAGACATATATATATGTACATATATATACACACACACACATATACATATATATATATATACACATCAATACATAAGTAAATAAGAAGGAAAATAGTATGAGGTAACCCAATTTGAAAAAGTCATATGCACCCCTTTGTTTATCACAGCACTATTCACAATAGCCAAGCTTAGTGTCCAACAGGAGACGAATAGAAAAACCAAGATGTGGTACATACGCACAATACAATATAACTCATCCATAAGAGGGAAATAAATACTACCATTTCCAAAAACATGGATGGAGCTAGAGAGTATTATGCTCGGTGTAATGAGCCAGGAAGAGAAAGACAAGTATGTAATGATTTCACTCATCTGACGAGTATAAGAACAAAGAGAAAACTGAAGGAGCAAACAGTAGCAGACTCACAAAACCCAAGAATACACTAATAGTTACAAAAGGGAAAAAGACTGGGGTGGATGGGTGGGAATGTAGGGATAACGGTGGGGGAGAAAGCTGGCATTATGATTAGCATGTATAATCTGTGTGTGGCACAGGGAGGGATGTACAACACAGCAGAGACAAGTAGTGATTCTACAGCCTCTTACTCCTTTGACGGACAGTGACTGCAGTGGGATATGTGGGGGCAACTTGGTGATGGAGGAGTCTAGCAAACATAATTTCTTCATGTACAAGTAGATTAATGACCCCAAAAATATGCATGTATATATGTACATACATATAAAAATATAAATCATAAGTAACAAAAGAATAGAATGCAGCAACCGTGTTTGAAAAAGAGGCACCCCTTTGTTTATCACAGCACTATTCACAAAAGACAAGTTAAGTGTCCATGAGGAGATGAAGAGATCAACAAGATGTGGTACAGATACACAATAGAATAATATTCAGCCAGAAGAAGAAAGTAAATACTACCATTTCCAACAACATGGATGAAGCTACCGGGTATTATGCACAGTGAAATAAGCCAGAGAAGGATGAGTAGGAAATCATTTCACTCATCTGGGGAGTAGAAGAACACAGGAAAACCTGAAGGAGAAAAACATCAGCAGACTCACAGAACCCAAGAATGGACTAACACTTACAAAATGGAAACGGACTGGGGCGGATGGGTTCGCATGTTGGCATAAGGGGGGGAGAAAGCAGGCATTATGCTTAGCATGTATAATGTGGGATTGGCACAGGGAAGGCTGTACAACACAGCGGAGACAAGTAGTGATTCTACAGCATCTTAGTACCTTGATTCACAATGACTGCAATGGGATATGTGGGGGCAACTTGGTGATGGACGAGTCTAGTAAATGTAAGTTTTGCATTTAACTTTAGGTTAATCATATGAAAATAGATAAATAAATAGATGAACAAACAAACAAATAAACCATGCTGACACACAGTTTGAAAAACACATATGCACAACAATGTTTATAACAGCACTATTTACAGTAGAAAAGAAAAGGAAACAACTGATGTGTCCAAAATTAGACTAATAGACAAAGATGTGGCACATATACACAATGGAAAATTATTCAGCCATAAAAAGAAAACAAATGCTACAATTTACAACAACATGGATGAAGCTACAGGGTACTACGCTCAGTGAGATTTAGCAGACAGAGAGAGAAATGTATCAAATGATTTCAGTCACCTGTGGAGTATCAGAACAAAGAGAAAACTGAAGGAACAAGACAGTAGCAGCCTCGCCAAACCTAAGAATGGACTACCGGTTACCAAAGGGAAAGTGACTGTGGAGGATGGGTGGGAAGGGAGGGATAAGGGTGAAAACTGGGCTCTACGAGTAGCACACATAATGTGGGTGGTGAGGGGAGCACGAGGATGGCAGTATAACACAAAGACCAGCAGTGATTCTACAGCATATTAGTGGGCTGAAAGACTGTGACACTCATGGGGTATGTGGTGTTGGCTTGATAATGGCGGGAGTCTAGTAACCATAATGTTCCTCATGTATCTGTTTAGTACTGACACCAAAATTAAAAGAAACACACAGCACCTTGGATATGGTTTCCATATTCCTGATGCTGTCAAGGGGGTCAGCGCACACCTTACCGAAATCAGAACCCCGGCCAGGGCACCAGGCTCTGAAGTGGGAACCTGCTCCAATCACCATAAACAATCTGTCCCTAGGAAAGAGGCACCACTGTGATGTCATGGAATCTCCAGGCAACAGTGCTGTTCTTGCAAAGTCCACCCCCTGAAGGTGGGCACTGACCAGCTGTAGCAAGCTGCATCATCTTAGCAAACATTAGTCGTTCTGGCCTACATATACATATATGTGTATATGCACACACACACATATATATATCAAATGATATCTCTCATCTATGGACTATAAGAACGACGAAAAAAACTGAAGGAGCAAAAGGGAGCAGCCTTACAAAACCCAAGAATGGACTAACAGTAACCAAAGGAAAAGGGACTCGGGTGGAAGCGTGGGAATGGAGGGATAAGGGAAGGGGAAAGAAAGGGGGCATTTCTTAGCATATATAATGTGTGGGGGGGCACAGGGAAGGCTGTACAACACAGAGAAGTCTAGTAGTCATTCCGCAGCTTCTTGACACGCTGATGGACAGTGAGTGCAATGGGGTATCTGGGGGGAACTTGGTGATGGTGGGAGTCTAGTCACCATAACGTTCCTCGTGGAATAGAAGATCAGTGATACCAAAATATAAATTAAAAATTAAAAATAGAAAAACAATTAATGATACCAAAATAGGAAATAAATACATAAAAAAATAAAAGAATGCAGCAACCCAGTTTGGGAAAGACGTATGCCCCCCTGTGTTTATCACAGCACTACTCCCAGGAGCCAATCTAATTGCCCATGAAGAGATGAATAGATAAATATGTGGTACATATACACAGGGAATATTATTCAGCCAAAGGAACAAAACAAACCCTACCATTTCCAACAGGATGTATGCAGCTAGTGGGTATTATACTCAGTGTTGTAAGCCAGGCGGAGAAACACAACTATGAACTTATTTCACTCCTCTGGGGAGTATAAGAACAGAGAAAGACCTGAAGTGGCAAAAGATCAGCAGAATCACAGAACACAAGAATTGACTAAATAAAAGTACAAAAGGGAAACAGGCTGGGGTGGAAGGGTTGGAATGTAGGGGTAAGAGTGGGGTAAGAAGCAGGAATTATGATTAGAATGTATAATGTGTGTTTGGCACGGGGATGGCAGTACAACACACCTGAGACACATAGTGATTCTACAGCATATTTCTACGTTGATGGATGATGACTGCAATGGAATATGTGGGGGAAATGTGGTGACAGGGGATTCTAGTAAACATAATTTTCCTCATGAAATAGTAGATTAATATATATAAATGTGTGTATATATCAGTACATAAATGAATAAATAAGAAAGAAAAGAGTATGAGGAAACCAAGTTTGAAAAAGACATATGCACCCCTTTGTTTATCACAGCACTATTCACAATAGCCAAGTTTACTGTCCAACAGGAGATGAATAGAAAAAACAAGATGTGGTACATATGCACAATACAATATAACTCAGCCATAAGAGGGAAATAAATACTACCATTTCTAAAACCATGGATGGAGCTAGAGAGTATTATGCTCGGTGTAACGAGCCAGGAAGAGAAAGACAAGTATCTAATGATTTCACTTATCTGGGGAGTATAAAAACAAAAAATAACTGAAGGAGCAAACAGTAGCAGACTGACAATACCCAAGAATGTACCAGTAGTTACAACCCGGAAACAGACTGGAGTGGATGGGTTGGAATGTAGGGATAACAGTGTGGGAGAAAGCAGGCATCATGATTAGCATGTATAATCTGTGTTTGGCACTGGGAGGGCTGTACAACCCGGCAGAGACAAGTAGTGATTGTACAGCCTCTTACTCCTTTGATGGACAGTGACTGCAGTGGGATATGTGGGGGCAACTTGGTGAAGGAGGAGTCTAGTAAGCATAATGTCTTCATGTGAAAGTAGATTAATGACCCCAAAAATATACATATATATATGTATGTACAAATAACAATATAGAAAATAAGTAAATAAGCAAATAAATAAACAAGAAAAAAAATAGAATGCAGCAACTCAGTTTGAAAAAGAGGCAACCCTTTGTTTATCATAGCACTATTCACAATCGACAACTTAAATCTCCGTCAGGAGATGAACAGATAAACAAGATGTGGTACATATACACAATAGAATATTATTCAGCTATAAGAAGATGGATGGTGCTAGAGAGTACTATGCTCAGTAAAATAAGCCAGGCAGAGAAGGATGAGTATCAAACGATTTCTCTCATCTGGGGCATATAAGAACAGAGAAAAAACAAAAAGAGCAAAACAGTAGCAGGCTCACAAAACCCAGGAATGGACTTATAGTGACCAAAGGGAAAGGGACTGGATTGTAAGGGTGGGAATGGAGAGGTAGGGGGCGGGGAAGAAAGGGGGCATTATGATTAGCATGTATAATGTTGGGTGGCATGGTGATGGTTGTACAACACAGAGAAGACAAGTAGTGATTGAAAAGCTTCATACTACACTGATGAACATCGATGGCATGCAGTATGTGGGTGGAACTTGGTGATGGGGAGTCTAGTAAACATAATTTGCATCATGTATTTGTAGCTTAAATATACCAAAATAAATAAATAAATAAATAAATAAACAGTGCAGCAAGCCGGTTTGAAAAAGACATATGCCGCCCTATATTTATCACAGCACTACTTAGTGTAGCAAAGAAATGGAAAGAACTGATGTGTCCATAATTAGACTAATAGATAAAGAAGATGTGGTACATACATGCAATGTAATATCATTAAGCCATAAGAAGAAAACACATGCTACCATTTACAACAACATGGATGAAGCTAGAGTGTGTTATGCTCAGTGAGATTAGCCAGACAGAGACAGAAATGCATCAAATGATTTCATTCTCCTGTGGAGTTTTAGAACAAAGACAAAACTGAAGGACAAGACAGAAGCAGCCTCGCCAAACCTAAGAATGGAGTAATGGTTACCAAAAGGAAAGTGACTGTGGAGGATGGGTGGTAAGGGAGGGTAGGAGGGAAAACTGAGCATTGGAGTAGCACACATAATGTGGGCAGGGAGGGGAGTATGCAGTAGGCAGTATAACACAAAGACCAGTAGTGATTCGACAGCATGTTACTGGACTGAAGGACAGTGACTCTTATGGGCTACGTGGTGGGGACTTGATAATGGGGGGAGTCTAGTAACCATAATGTTCCTCATGTAACTGTTTAGTACTGACACCAAAATTGAAAGAAACACACAGTACCTTGGATATGGTTTCTATATTCCTGATGCTGTCAAGGTGGTCAGCACACAGCTCACTGAAATCATTCCCAAGACTAGGGCACCAAGCTCTGAAGTGGGAACCTGCTACAATCCCCATACACACCCTCTCCCTGGGAAAGAGGGACCACTGTGATATCATAGAATCTCCAGGGAACAGTGCTGCTCTTGCAAAGTCCACCCGCAGATGGTGGGCACTGCCCAACCATGGGAAGCTGCATCATCTTAGCAAAGATTAGTGGTTCTGGCCTACATATACATATATATATATATATATATATATATATATATATATATATATATATATATATATATAACAGATTTCTCTCATTTGTGGAATACAACGACAAAGAAAAAACTGAAGGAGCAAAAGGGCAGCAGTCTCACAGAATCCAATAATGGACTAACAGTAACTAAAGGGAAAGGAACTGGAGTGGTTGGGTGGGAATGGAGGGATAAGGGAAGGGGAAAGAAAGGGGGCATTTTTTAGCATGTATAATGCGGTGGTGGGACACACGGAAGGGTGTGCAACACAGAGAAGACTAGTAGTCATTCCACAGCATCTTACCACGCTGATGGATAGTGAGTGCAATGGGGTATCTGGGGGGAACTTGGTCATGGGGGGACTCTACTAACCATAATGTTCTTCGTGGAATACTAGATTAATGATACCAAAATATACATAAATAAGTAAAAATAGGAAAAAAACTAGTGATACCAATATGTAAATAAATATATAATTTCAAAAAATGACTGCAGCAACCCTGTTTGGAAAAGAACTATGCCCCCGTATGTTTATCACAGCACTATTCACAATAGCCAAGCTAAGTGTCTACAAGGAGATGAATAGACAAAGAAGATGTTGTACATGTACACAGTGGAATATTACTCAGCCATAAGGAGAAAACGAATCGTACCATTTCCAACAGCAAGGATGGAGCTAGAGGGTAATATACTCAGTGAAATAAGGCAGGCGGAGAAAGACAGGTATCTAATGATTGCAGTCATCTGGGGAGTATAAGAACAGAGAAAGACCTGAAGGAGGAAAACAGCAGCAGTCTCACAGAACCCAAGAATGGACTAATACTTACAAAAGGGATACGGACTGGTGTGGATGGGTTGGAATGTAGCGATAAGGGTTGGGGAGAAAGAAGGCATTGTTATTAGCATGTGTAATGTGGGTTTGGCACGGGGAGGGCTTTACAACACAGAAGAGACAAGTAGTGATTCTACAGCATCTTACTATGTTGATGGACAATGACTGCAAAGGGATATTTTGGGGCAACTAGGTGATGGGGGAGTCTAGTAAACATACTTTTACTCATGTAATTGTAGACCGACACGAAAATAAATAAATAAATAAATAAGCTAAAAATAAATAAATAAATATATATATATATAAGTAATGTGGTGATCCAGTTTCAAAGACATATGCACCCGTATGTTTATCACAGCACTATTCACAATAGCCAAGCTAAATGTCCATCAGTAAATGAATGGATGAAGAAGAGTGCTACATATACACAGAGGAATATGATTCAGCCAAAAGGAGAAAACAAATCCTATCATTTACAACAACATGGTTGCAGCTACAGGGTATTATACTCAGTGAAATAAGTCAGGCAGAAAAAGACAAGTATCAAATGATTTCACTCATCTGGGGAGTATAAGAACAAAGAAAAAACTGAAGGAGCAACACAGCAGCATCCTCACAGAACCCAAGAATGGCCAAACATTTACCAAAGGGAAAGGGACTGGGGAGGATGGGAGGGAATGGAGGGATGAAGGGGAAAATGGGGCGTTACGTTTAGCACACATAATGTAGCGGGGATGGGACAGGGGAAAGGCAGTATATACAGAGGAGACAAGTAATGATTCTACAGCATCTTACTATGCTGATGGACTGTCACTGTAATGGGGTATGTGGGGGGTCTTGATAATGGGGTGTGTCTAGTAACCATAATGTTGCTCATGTAACTCTTTAGTACTGACTCAAAAATAAAAAGAAACACACAGTACCTTGGATCTGGTTTCCATTTTCCCTGATGCTGTCAAGGTGGTCAGCGCCCACCTCACCGAAATCACACCCCCGGCTAGGGCAGCAGGCTCTTAAGTGTGTACCTGCACCTCTCACCATACACATTCTGTCCCTAGGAAACATGCACCACTCTGATGTCATGGAATCTCCAGGCAACAGTGCTGCTCTTGCAAAGCCCACCCCCAGAGTGTGGCACTGCCCATCCACGGCAGGCTTCATCATCTTAGCAGACATCAGTGGTTCCGGCCTACATTATCAAATAATTTCCAAAGGGAAAGGGACTGGTGAGGATGGCTGGGAAGGGAGGGAAAAGGGGGAAAATAGGGCATTACAATTAGCACACATAATGTAGTGCGGAGTGGACTGGTGAAAGGCAGTATATACAAGTAATGATTCTACACTTTCTTAGTATGCTGATGGACAGTGACTGTAATGGGGTATGTGGGGGGAACTTGATAATAGGGGTAGTCTAGTACCCATAATGTTCAAGTAATTGTACATTGACGATATCAAAATTAAAAATAAAGAAGGAAAGAAAATAAGTAATAAAAAAAAGAGTAAGATAAGGATCATACTTCTTGGCAAATAGAGAGTCTATGGCATCTTACTACACTGATGGACAGTGACTGCAGTAGCTAAGACGGGGACCCGATAACATGGGTGAATGTAGTAACCACATTTTTTTTTTCATGTGAAACCTTCATAAGCGTGTGTATTAATAACACCTTAATGAATCAAAAAAAGAATCCTACCTGTTAACATCCTGGATGTTCAAATGCAATCTTATCTTTAAGATGGGATGCTTCCTGCCTTTTACTATGTTGTTTGTGACTGGGTTTACTTGACATATTAATCGCCCAGGTTATATATTACTTGCCTAGGGGGCTGAAGGAGCAAAAGCAGCATCTGGGCAAAGTTAAAGATAAACTAGGCCTTTTCTCAGGCTAAAGTAAATTTTAGAATAGCCTCATTTAATTGACACAGTGCAGACTTGGGCCATGCTGAGGTACTTTCTTATCTGGGAAATGTTCGAACATTCCAGGCCAGGCTACTCCTGGCTTTTTAGTTTTAACTAACCTTCACGGAAGAATGCTTCTACTCCTAGTTTGGTATTTTACTTGAGAGAATTAATGTCACTCTGACTTTGCTGAATTGTTTAATTCGGAGTTTTGGTAAGGGTCTTTTTCCAGAGGCCCTCACCCTACTCTGACTACACCCACGGTCCCTTTCTCAGAATCCCTGTGGCAGACAACGAACCGAAATGACGGTAAGATACGAATTTCTAAATACAAGAAAATGCACTGTCAGTTCCCATACCAAGTAAAGAAACTTGATTCCCAAATAAAAAATACGGGAGGTACCTCACGAAAAATTTTAATTATGAAGGCGCTGCCTCCAGGCGGCCCCTCGCCCGCCGCCCCGCCCCGGGTCACACTTGAACCTCAGCTCGCCCGCCCTCACCCTCGAGGCCCCCGCCGAGAAAATCCACATACGGCAAACCGCCCACCGGCCTCCCCTTCAGCGCAGCACGGCGCGGCCCCTCCACCTGCGTCTCGGGCCCGGGCGGCAGGAGCGGGTTGGCGTCGCGGCACTGGGCCAGGCCAAAGCGAGGCGCGGGGTGGAGAGTAGCCACCCTCACCACCCGACCGGACAGAAGAGCAGCGGCTCCGGTGAGCTCCTCCCCAAATGCCACGGAGAACTTCACCAGCCGCATGCACGTCTGCCCCGGGCGCATCTGCTCCGCTCCCTCCCTTCCCGGGCGGCTCCTCCGGCGGAGTGTGTCAACTCCTGGACCCTGGCCGGAACCCGCGAGCCCACAACCCGCGTAGGCCGCTTCCCGAACCCGCGTGCCACGCGCTGCACACCGAGCCACTCGCAAGAGCGCCCAGTCGTCCAGCTCCGCGCCTAAGGGAGGCAGGGGTTACCGCGCCACGTCAGGGTCCTGCCGCGCCCCGCAGCCACGTACCTTAAAGCCCGCAGAGCCGTCGCTGTCGCCTTCACCCTGAAGCAGGGCCCGCTCTCGACCCTCCACCACAGGTCTGTCGCAGCGGGAGACGCTTCTTGGCTGAGCTCTCCTAAGTCTGGCCGGGCCAGCGGCTCAAGTCCGAGCCGATCGCCGCCCTCAGGCCGCCACGGGAGAGCGGCGGAGGGGCGAGGCGGGGATCCGAGGCTGGGGGACGAGGTCGGTACCGCCCACGCATGCGCGCCGGGAGGACGGCGCAGCCGAGCAGGGCGGCGCGGGATCCTCCGCATGTGCTGCGTGGACTGGACGGTGCGGGCCGCTCCTGACCGGACCGAAGTACGGACTGAACGGTGGAAGCTGCCTTTCCCGGCGGCGCTCGCGACACTACCGCCTGGGGGATAAGGCGGCGGCGGCGCCTACAGCTACTACGCAGCCGCCGGACTTAAGCGATCTGCGCCCAATGGCTGCCCGCCATCGACTGACGGCCCTCCTGGCCAATGGGCACGAGGCGCCCGGCGCAGCCCCGCCCCCTACTGTCCGCGACCGCTAGACGATGAAAAATAGAAGGGAAGAAATTAAATCTGTTTTCTGTCTCTATGTATTTATCTCTTCTAGACATTTAATATAAAGAAATTATACAATATGTGACCTTCTGTGTCTTCTTTCACTTATAATGCTTTCAATGTTTATCCATGTTGTAGGATGTATCAATACTTCATTCCTATTTATGACTGAACAATATTTCACGCTGATGTATCCATTCATCAGTTGATGCGGTTGTTTTCACTTTTGGCTGTTATAAATAATGCTTCTATGAACACACTGTACGCATTTTTCTATAAGTGTTTTCAAATCTAGGTAGTAATGGAATTTCTGGGTCATAATGAATGGTATGCTATATCTAACTTTATGAGTAACTGCCAAATTGTTTTCCAAAGACGCTCTCCCATTTTACATTCCCACCAGAAATGTATGAGGGTTCTGAATTCTCCACATCCTTATCAACAATTATTTTTTCTGTTCCTGATGTTTTCCTAAACTTTCTTAACTGTCTTTGTGGGCATGAAGTAGTAGTTCTTTGCCCTTTAACTTTTCTTGTATCCCTTGCAAACAATACAGAGCTGAAGTTTGTTTTTGTTCCCTTGTCTGACAACCTTTCTCTTTATGTTATGCATTTATTTAATTTCTTGTACTCATTACCAACTTAACTGGATTTATTTTTAATCACATAATTTTGTGCTTATTATGTCATATTATTTGAAAAAAATTCTTTTCTTTCAGATTAATATTCTTTTTCTTTTTCCTCATTCCACTCTTCTCCATGTCTCAGTTTGAAAGTTCTATTCAGTATATCTATTTTTTAAGAGGTCACCATAGATATTTTTATTTTTTGTTTTTTCAGTTTTTTATTTTGGTATGATTAATGTACAACTACATGAGCAACATTATGGTTACTAGACCCCCCATCATCAAGTCCCCACCACATACCCCAATAAGAGTCACTGTTTTTCAGCCCAGTCATATGCTGTAGAATCAATACTTGTCTTCTGTGAGGTATCCTGCCCTCCCCGTCCCCCCATCCCTGGCCATATTATATAGGCTATTGTATTGCCCCTTTTCCCCCCTTTTCACTCCCTTCGCACCCATGTTCCCAAGCCCCTTGCCCTTTGGTAACTGCTATAGTCCATTCTTGGGTTCCGTGAGACTACTGCTGTCCTGTTCCTTCAGTTTTTCCTTTGTTCTCATACTCCACAGATGAGTGAAATCACATGAGGTACTTGTCGTTCTCAGCCTGGCTTATTTCACTGAGCATAATACCCTCCAGCTCCATTCAGCATCATAGATATTTTAACATGCATTCTCAACAATATCTCAGGTTATCGTGATGCTTTAACTTACTTCACAAAAACAAAGCGTTCTTAAACTTTGATCATTCTCTTCCCCATTTATATGCTATTATTTTCTCGTATTTTTGTTGTAACAAAAATATCTTAAATCCCACCCATGAGGCATTGTTATTTCATGTAGTCGTTCAAAGCATTTACCACATAGTCAACAGTGTCTTTGTTCATTCCCTTTTGCTTTTCTATAAATTTTTTTAAATTTTTAGTTAAGGTACTATTGATATGCACTCTTATGAAGGTTTCACATGAAGAAACAATGTGATTACTACATTCACCCATATTATCGGGACCCTCCCTTACCTATTGCAGTCACTGTCCATCGGTGTAGTAAGATGCCACCGTTTCACTGTTTGCCTCCTCAGCTGCACAGACATTTCCTATCTCTTTTTCTCTCTCTATTTCTTCTAGTACCCGTATAATGCAAATGTAGTTCCATTTGGATTGGCCAGACAGTTATATTAATATTCTTTCACTCCTGGAGATCCTTTTATCTCTCTCTGCCTCAGTTTCTCTATATTCCTGCTTAAGTAACCTCAGTGACCATCATTTTTAAATGATTTCTTAAATGCGTTTTTAATTCAAATGGATTTTGGAGATAACAGAAGAATAATCTGGAAAATACTACAGTGACCATCCCCTACATGTGCTTAAAATTACTTGAACCAAGATTACAAAAACAAATTTTGTTTTTTGGAATCCAGGGATCACCATTCAATAAAAATTAATTTGATTGTTTGGATTACTCTACTCCTTTCTGCTAGACCTTTCCCATATTACGAAATATTTCCATTATGCTAAAAAATAAAAAGCGTGTGTCAAAGCAAAACAGCAGTAAATAAATACAAAAAAACGTTTAGCATGTGAAAAGCAGGAAAAAACCTAGGCAATCTTTGTGCATAATGTCTACATGTCATGTACTTAATGAAATTTATTGAAAATTTATTAACACATAGTTTTTATGTATGTAAAAGTAAATTTACACATGAAAGTGCTTCTTCTTGAGCATTCACTTTTATCACTTCCTCCCTTCTAATTTCAAGATTAATAAGGGAAATCATCCCAACAAAATGCCTTTAGTTAAGTGAGCCAGAATTTAAATACTGCCCTGATTCTTTCAGTTGTAAACTCATACAAGTACGACATGAGTAAAGTACTATTCCTGACTTTGAGGAGCTCACAGTACAGTGGAAGTAACTGATACTAACGACATACAGTCTTTTAACATTTTCTTTATCTATATGAGAAACCATAGCATATTTTCACTTATCTCTAGGATAAAATTAAGTTCACAGGCGTAATACTGAAATACACCTGATTAAAAGGTCAGTTTAATGTTGTAAACTAAGTATGGTTACTAGAAGTTCTCATTGCTTGGTAGATGTTGATATTTAATGCATACGTTGTATAATACATAAATTTATATTTTTATGACAGATACTTGAAATTGAAAGTTTCACTGATACATAATGTAGAACAGGGTCTTGCAATTGGTACTTGGAATATGTGTCCTTCCAATTTTTCATAAAGAGATATACAGTAGGGGTTCCTCCTACTGAAATAACATAAACACCTAAAATGTCTGTTTACTAGTTCACATATTTTAAAGGTTTTGTGAATTTATATTATTTTCTATTCACTCTTTCTTATCTCCTAAAATGGCTATTTTCCTGGCCTTCTCTCTTCTGCATCTGTATTGCAATTAATACACTTTCTATGCTGAAAATATAGATCTTTTATCTTCAATTGAAATTGACAAACAGATGCTTAAGAAAAACAAAAATAAGGATAGTTTCTATTAGGACCAGGAAACTATTTAAAGCCTCTTGGTCTGCGTTGACACTTTATTAGCTAGGTATTACCCCTGACTACGCCACCCCCCGCAATAATTCAGTTTACACACACACAAACACACAGCTCATTTGTAGTTTTCAGTGTTGTAGTTTTATTCCTTGTAACACATTGGTTATAAACACATCCTTTATTCCTAGTAACACAAAGTGATCCTCTAGACTTTTCTTCTTTAATTTTCTCCTTGGTTTAGATCTTTTCATTGATTTTTCTTTATTCTTTAAAAATTCCAGATATGTTAAAACTCCCGTGAAATCTTCTGACCTATTTATAATATTTAACGTTGAATCTTAGAGTGCAGAGAGAAGTAAAGGCAGAATTCTTATAATTCATGTTTAGCTTGGGAGAATCCAGAATTATACTGCAAAATGCAAAATGAAAATTTTTGTTAAAAAGAATTTTAAGACAGTAGGAAAATTCACAAGTGGAAAATTAAATTTAGAGCACTTGAATACTCCAGTAGAACTATACGTTAGCTTACCATGGGGGTGTGGGTGTGGAAGAGAATTAAAACAAAAAGCATAACTTCAGAGAGATGTGGCCATTCTTTAACTGTAAATAAAGGGTGACTGATAAAGAATCTCAGGACTGTGAAGAGACTGCAAAGTCATCTTGTCCTAGTTCCTTATCTCAAGAGGAGAGACTGAGGTAAAAAGGCAGATTCTTGTCCAAAATCACACAATTAATAATTGCTAAGAATAACGTCTCTGAAATCTTACTCCAGTGATCACTTTCCTCTTGTAGTATGTGTGTATAGGGGGCTCATAACTGCATATTCCAACAAACCATCAGGCCCTGTCTCTACCTTTCTACTTTTGAAGTTATTAAAAGGAAAAAAAATCACGTTGAAATGTTTTCAAACCCAATAAAATACTCATAATTTGAACAAATTGGCCAAAGTGCCTAAATTATGTCAGTTAAATTATCATTTTAAGTTACCTAACAAAATCCAGTTTGTCTTTTTCAAACTCCTAGCATGAACAAAGCCTAATTGCCTACTGTTTCAGACTCATTTCTTCCTATAAATTTCATAAAAAGCAATATGAAAAAGATTTTAAGTTATAATTGAGAAAGTTTTATACATAATGTATATATAAAAATACACATGCATGCAAGAATATACACACACACACATATATATACAAGAATTAATTACCATTCTTGTTCATATTGGCTTACTAAAGAAACACTTTATTCTCATTATATTAGATTCCATAACCTTTCTTAAGGAGTGAGTTTTTAATTAAATAGATTTTCTTTATTTCACTTGGTGTCATCAAAAATTTAAAGTACTCCTTTGAACTACTGTTTCTCTTAAAAATTCTGTAATGACTGTAGTTAATCAAATAATTTATACTTAAAAAGAAATAATACTTTTCTTTGATCTAAAATAATTTTTAAAAGGTTTTTAAATGTTTTAAGTTATTTCGTGGAATTTACATGATCTAGGCAAATCCAGTCATATCTGTTTTAATTTAGTGCACAATAAAATATATTGAGTTTTGAAATCATAATTCCAAATACAGTTGCAAGATACTATAGATGAACCCTAAAGTGAATTGCATTGCTTCAAAATGCAAAATGTAATTCACTTTCATAAATATTTTTATACAGTATGTACTGACATCATCCATTTTTACCACGTCTCGGTATTTTTATTTGTCTCCCTTAATTCCATTAAAATTTGATAAATTCAAGTTGTTTATGATAAAAGGTTAATGTTTTGCTCTTATATAAAAAACTTGGATAGTATTTAAAATATCTACACACACACATACACACACGCGCACACACACACACGCGCGCGCGCGCCCAGGATCTCCCTTTAAGAACACTTAAAATCCTTCTTTACTGTTTGGTGCTTTATTACTTATATTATATTGCATTTTCATTTGTTTTCTTCTGGGTACCTTATATCAGGCTTAAGAAAGCAGGGTTTTTTTTGTTTTTTTTTTTTTACTTTCTGACATCTATTTTTACTTTTTTGTTGCTGTTGCTATTCATACTAGAAATTTGTAACATTGTTCTCAGGCCACATTATTAGGACTTCAATATTTCTCCACTTAGAAGAAGAATGCAGAAATATCTACCATGTTAACTGTTAATTAACGATAAGAACAAAATTATGGTGCAAATGTATAACCTAAGTTTTTGGGTGTCCATGATATTCCTCTCCTTTGTCATTCTCAAACTTCTGTAAGAGTAATTTTTACCTAAATCTGCATTTTTTAACCATCAGTTTATTTTTTTTTATTTTTATTTTTTGTAGATAGTTATTTTTTATTGAAGGGTAGTTGACACACAGTATTACATTACATTAGTTTCAGGTGTACAACATAGTGATTCAACATTTATATACATGACAATTCTAGGTACCAGCTATCACCATACCAAGCTGTTACAATATCTTGACTATATTCCTTATGCTATATATTACATCCCGGTTACTTATTTATTTTACCATTGGAAGTGTGTACTTTTTTTTGTGTGTGTGTGTGAGGGCGTCTCTCATATTTATTGATCAAATGGTTGTTACCAACAATAAAATTCTGTATAGGGGAGTCAATGCTCAATGCACAATCATTAATCCACCCCAAGCCTAATCTTCGTCAGTCTCCAATCTTCCCAGGCATAACAAACAAGAAGAAAGCAGTTTTCTTAAGTTGCATAATTCCATGCTAACAAAATTTGTTAACTTGAATTTCATTTTAAAATTGTATATTCTGATACATGTTTTTGTTTGTTTTCTTAACTAGTGAAAAAAGCTATAGATTTTAAATCTAGTGGTTTAAATGGTTCCCAGGGAAAGACAGCAGCAGCAAGTTTTCTGTCTGTGAGTGTACTCCTTTTTTGTTACTTTCTCTGGTGCAAGAGTGAAGTTTGTTGTTTCTGTGTTGGTTGTGCGTGTTTTATTAAATACGTTCGTGTATTTACCAAATTAACTGCATTAATACCTATATAACATGCATGATTATTATTCAGTATTTTCTTGTATTTAAATGTGCTCTGAGTTAATGGATTGATACAGAAAGCTCCCAAATTCAGATTGTTTCGACATATAAAAATCAACAGTGATAAACTTTTAATCTAGAGTGTTGGTAATATTTTAGTTTTATAAATCTAGGATGTGAGATAAAAAAAGTGAGTCAAATTCCACAAATTGGTGGTTTCTTACAGGAATTTTGGTGTGAACATATCTAAATTTCAACTATATCTCTGAGGAAAATTTTAATAGCAACTTCTCATTTAGAGGAAAAAGGTATTCTTAATTTGAGTTAATTTATCTGAACCCTTTAAATCAATAGTCTTTTATAAGTTAATTAATTTTTGCTTTCTTTTGAAAATCTCACAAAATGGCTTAAAATACATATGTTTATGTGTTGTCTCAATATACAATTTTTCTCAACATTCAGGGATTTATAGATCATCAGAAATTCATCCATGAATCTCAGATTAATAATCATTAAATTAGAAAATTCATATATATTACCGTAAATGAATATAGAATAAATTTATGCGAGTTATTCATTTTTGTAGATTAAGTCAATAGCACTTTGTAGAAATCCCCTGCCTTACTGCTCACACACATACATATAATAATTTTGAGAGAAGCCATTCATGACATACATCTGACTTCTAAAATAGCATGTTGATAGAAAGTAAGTTTAGTTGTTGTAAATGATATGTTATTAGATTTTACAGGAATGTGTTTAGCATTGTTATTTTTAGTCAATTCCAAATCATCTGATGAGATGAGCTTATAACTATTTAACAAAAATTGTTTTATCGTAACTACGTAAGGAAAGGATTACATGCTAATATTTTGAATAAAAAAGTACATGAAAGAAATTGAGAAGTTACATCAATTATCAAGAAACAAACCTGGGCCATGTATATTATCAAATCTTCTAAAGTATAATAATTAATTTTAAAATGTGATACTTACATTTTGGTATATTCTGAGACTACTAAACTAAAATCAGCAGTTGTCAATAGGAAATTGTTGGTCAAATACACTTACCTGTTTGGATAGCACTTGAACAGTTAATTTCAAAGGACTTAATTGTAAATTACGATTTCTTGTTATACTTTGTTGGTTAAAACATAGTTTCAAATTGATAATGACAGTTTTTATGGAAAATAAATAATGCTACAGTATGTTTCTCATATATTAATAATTTGATTAGTTATTTTATTTTTAAAGACATTTTTCTTATTATAGAAAATAGAAAGAAAAAGCCATATGAAATTATTTGAACACATCATATTTCATCATGTCAACAAGAAATAAAAATATTTGCGGACTTAAACATTAGGGTTACTACCTTTATTTTCCTAATATTTTGTCTAATATAGTTATTTTTGAATTCTAAGTAGAATTAGAAGCTGCTACTGTTTCACCCTTTTCTTATTTTGGCTACTCAAATGTTATTTCATATGGTACATGCTTCAAACTTTCAGATGCCCAGGAAAATTCAGTCTGTTTATATAAAACTATCTAAGATTTACCATAGCACTAAGATACATGCAACTCTCTATACTTGGCACATTGCCTTAGTGCAAATATATGTTATTTTCATTGTTCATGTACAGAAGTTATGAAGCTCAATAATAAAAAGAAATTTAGACAACAGTGTGTCTGGGTGTGGAGAGGGAAACCTGACATTTTACAATACAAATATTTTATTTTTAAATCTTTTATGTTTGCTTTAAAATTGTCAGGACAAAAATTAATGAGACAATAAAAGCCATAAAGCAAAACTGTAAATTTACTTCATAATTTTAAAACAAATTTTGCACTCATATTTTATGTAAGAGATAAAAATACTTTTGATCTTGTTTTATTTTTGAATGTAATATCCCCACTTCAATCTAAGCAAATTATATTGGCCGATTTTTTATAGTCAAGAATAATAAAGCAAAAGTATTTAAAACTTTATTTTCCTCCAATTTTTTTCTCAAGTATTTATTCACTAGTTTCAAAAACATATTCTTTATGGTTGTTTATAGAAAAGGGTTACATTGTTTTAATTATGTCAATATTATATACCTATTACCAAGTAAGTATTCAGTTTTTATCTCTTTGATATAATTTAACACAGAACCAGTTTTAAAAGGGGACAATTGTTATCTCACATTCACCTTTCAAATGTAAAGAAATAAACGCAGCTCATCTTCTTTGAAAAAATGATCAATACTATTATCAGAATTGCCATAAATTAACATGAGCATAGATGATATAAAGCACACACATTGCTAAAGCATGTCTTCCCGCAACAGCAATTTTACGGTTTAACTAAGGAACATTAATAAGAGATTCAGGATGTTGCAGTAGTGTCCATGGAGAGCGTTTGATTGTTTAAATGGCTAATTCAGATTAATTTTCCAACTTACATCCCTGAATTCTAAATAGCCTGTGTTCATCCCACCTTATTCTACGTAAAGCATAAGTTTTCCAAGAAAGGAAAAAAAATTAGTTTTTTTTATTTTAAAAATAAAAGGAATGTTTTATATTTAAAATGTTGCATTTAGTGAACTAGTAAACTTGCCAACTTTTCTACTAGAATCTCCTTGAATATAAAGATGGAATTATTTAAAAAATGAGCCTCCCATTATGTACTTTTTATTTCATCTTCTTCAAATTCATACTTTCATTCATTCATTATTATCCATTCATTTCACAATTCCGTTTGAGCTACATCTCCATGGGAGCACCGTGCTAAACTAAGCAGGTAAAAGAGTGAGTAAAATACAATCTCAGCCTGCAAGATTCCAGCATTTTATTGGGAAGCAAAACAAACAAGGCAACCCTGTGAAGAATATAAAGTTAGTATAAAGTAACATTCTGTCAACATCCATGATGTTTGAATTCAAGACCAGAAGTGTTTTATTTTATAAGGTGGAATAAATTTTTTAATGCACTATTAAAAAATCAAAGAAAGGTAGCTGGATGAGGTAACAGGGATGTGACTTTTGGTCAGAATCTACTTATTTTTATTTTTAGAATAGATTATATGCTGTGTAAAGCTAGAAGCCTCAGAAAACTTGCTAATAATAACAAAATTATATTTTGATGTTGGGTATTTATATAGCTAGTGTATTTAAGCTGGAACACACAAAAATATGGTAAATTTATTAAGGTTATGGCAACATATTTGACAGACACACGTAATAAAGATACTGCACCTCAATGACGTAAGAAAGGACAATTCATTTAATTTTTTAAATCCAACACCTACTGCCTTTCTCTCTTTTTCCCACAGATACGCGGGGAAAATGACTAATAGTGAATGAGTAAATGATAATGATGATGATGATAAAATATCCTGAAATATTAGAGCAAAAACGGTATTCAAGAGGCAGCATCTTGTCCAGGCAATTAAACTTTATAGAGTACTCCTGTTCTTACCACTCTGTAAGTTAAATTCAAATTTTTAAAAATAAAAGTGATAAATCTAGCCACTTGCTTGAATGATGCTATGGAGTGAGAGCAGCTGATTGAATGAATACTAACTTCATTTGTATGTCTTGACATCACTTGCTGTGGGCAGTTATGCTATATCTGAACATTAGAAAAATAAGAGATTATATGCACTCTGTTCTTTATTTTTATTTTAAATGTTTTCAATTAAGGAACATTATGTGCACATATGCAGATACTATCCTGTTATCTTTCCATTTCAACTTGGGAGGTCTTTCCTCTCTTGTAGATGTCCATCAGCAGTGGTTTAAAGGACATGTACAAAGAGACGAAAGTAATGCCGCAATTAGAATTGTAAGAACTGGGATTAAGTAAATGAAAATGGTGGACATTGTGAATGTGCTCTGTATTTTAAGACAAAATGTTTGGAAAAGAGAATTAACTAGTGATGCTCTTTTCCCTGGCTGAGAATTCTGGACCGGATGTAAGGCTCAGGGGTTAAGAGTAGAATTTCTTGAAACAGGCTGCCCAAGGTTTAAACCTAGACTAAGGCACTAACTAGCAATATGACTTTGGAAGCACTTTTTAACCTCTCTAGTCCTCAGTCTTCTCACCTATAGGAAATGTGTAATAATAATAGCTACTTTAAGATTGTTGTGAAGATTATAAATGGGTACATGTTAAGGATGTAGAATGGTTCCTGACACATAGTACTACATAAGTGTATGCTATTATTGAAATTCATATTAACCTTAGCTTGATTTTTGAAGCTCTGATAAAATGGAAAAAAATGAAACTTTTTATTTTCGTTTACTAATATATTGAAAGACCACCTTTAATCTGTGGTATAGATTATAATAAAGTAGGTAAGCCTAGGTCATGCCATTGTTCCTTATCTGTCTCCTATGTAAAAAAAGCCACATTTTAATAATATTCACCACAATATTTTTATTTTTAAAAATCTATTTAAAATAGTAAAAAAGTGCTTCCCATAGTAAATACCCAATTCATTGAAAACAGTATACCAGATATTGTTGTTTCTCAAACAACTAGGACATATTTGCTAAGAAATCATTAACCCCTATCTATGCATGTGGGCATATTAAAATATTTATAAGTTGTCCCTTTATCAATTATATCTCTTTGTATATATGAGCAAGGAATGTGCAACTATTAATTTATAACACAAACTAATTTAAAAATTAAATATAAAACTGTCCATTTTCTGTAAAAAGAGAGATTTGAATAACCTGGGAAAATGAGAGATCATATTTTACAAAAAGTGGAACTTGAGCTGGGTCTTGAAAATTAGGTGGGATTTTGACAGCTAAAGGGGAAGAAAGAGAAACCCTGGAAGCATGGAGAAAATAAAGCAAGCCTGGAATGAGCATGGCAGTGCATAAAAATGCAGAAAGATGAAGAATCCTGCAGACTTCAGTAATAAGTGTATCTTGGTGGCTAGGAAAAAAGATAATTGTTATACTATAAATGCTAGTAGAAAAGATAATTGTTATACTATAAATCTAGAATTGTATGAGATTTGAACAGTAGTAAAAATAGTGTTTGAGGAAGTTTAGTTCTCCTTTTGTTCTCAAGATAGATTGGAGGTGAATGATAAAAGAGTCAAAAAAGCATCAGTAATGAGGTTATATCTAAGCTTCCCAATGCAATAACACTGGGAAACTTGGTGGGATTATCTAGTAGTTCATTAAAGGAAGAAGAAAGGAGCTTAACAAAAGCTGACAAAAACATAGATGGAAAGTTATTAGCAAAGATGTGATTTTTCAAGACTTGAGGGAAATATAAAATAAGTAGAACTGTGGGTCAGTGCCTTTGAATTTGTCCACTCTGTGTCATAACAGCCAAAGGAAGAGAGTGCCCAAGGTACAAACAAGCCCACATAAAACAGAATGGTAAAGAGGAATTAAATAGCCAAGTCGGCAGACCAAAGAAGAAAAGTTGTCACTTGTTTTGTACGGATCGGTGAATATGTAATAAAGTTAGCAATTAAAGTATTGCTGGCAATACTTAGGAAAGTTGTTTTTATAGAATGAGGGGCATAAATACAAAGTTTCATGTCCAAATGAAAATATGACAACTTTACCAGAGCCATGCCTCCTGGGACATCCGCTGGTAGTTTTGTTGCTATGTGATAAATATCGACCAATCTGAACTAAATGATGCTGGGATACAGTGGTTATCAATGTTGATTTACATTAGAATAACCTTAGGATTATTAACAAACAAAACAAACATAGTTTTTAAAAATCCCTGATGTCCCGTGTCCCACCCTAGCATAATTGCATTAGAATATCTGTGGTAGAAGTAGGCCTCTTTGCTCTTTAAGGAAAACTCCACAAGAGATTCTAATCCACAGTGTTGGACACGAACCATTGCAATATTTATTTATTTCATCCTCTACAGTCTCCTCTCAGGTATATTTGTTTCTTAAGAGTAGATGAGTTGATGAGGAGCAAAATAGAATTATTCTCCAGTTCACTGTTACATTGAGGTTATGAAACAATAGCACTCGGATATTTCAAAACTATCTGGTTTAATAATCTTCCCACTAAAAAAAATTGACCTTGAGGATTTCGTTTTCCACTGTGCTCACATTCATGGAAAAAATTAATCTTTCATCAACTGTGTATTCTGAAAAAATTGTGGAAAACATGTACAATGGCTAATCAAAACATTGTTACGGAAATTGTTTGATGGTAAAGTCATTATTTTGCTTTTCAGTATTATATCATAATTCAATGGAATGTTGGTCATTTGCACCATAGTTTTACTTTGACAGTGGCAGACCAAGATGATCTACTATATACTAGATGAGAAGTGCTAATAATTTAAAACTATTTCCATAGGGTCTTATTTTTCTTCTGCAACTTAAAAATAACAGGTGCCCAAATGACACTGTTGTAACTGTTGATGACTTCTGTACTGCTAGTAATTAATAGAAACCGTGGTACTGATACCCTGGGAACACCTTTCTCAAGATTTCATAGATTATATACTAATAAAATAAGGCGTTACCTGTTTATGTGTTAATAGAATAGCACTCAATTTCATGTGAACATCCAACTTATTTTCCTATAGTCCACAAATAGAAAAAGTGTTTTGTCTTCATTTTTAGGTAGCAAAATTATATTTTAACTGTGTATAAACTAATGATTATAATAAAAATATACAAGGATATATTTTATGTAAATTTTTAAATTAATGTTATCCCTAATTTTCTAATAGCGTGTTTTTTTCCTGTTTTTACAGTAAACGAGGGTGGTATTAAAACAGCTCCCAATTTATGCCCAGATCCAGGAGAACCAGAAAATGGGAAGAGAGTTGGATCAGATTTTAGGTAATATTTTAAATTGTTTATTTTATTCTTTATTTTCTTAAAGCGTAGTTTAAATTTTAAAAATAACCAGCAATGTGGAGATGAAGACCTGGTCTTCTGTAAAACTGTGGCAGACAGATTCCATCGATGTTACTGTTAATAGTAATTCATTATTTTAAAGTGTCTGATTAAATATCAGTGTTTTTAGTAGTGATATTTTGTAGACTACAATGTGGCAAGCAATTTACTAAGTGGTATTTTTACATGTCTTCCTTATTTATTATGAAATCCCATACGGTATTTTTACATTATATTGACATACAAATAAGAAAACTGAAGGATTTACAGCTAATAATTTGACGGAACTGGAATTTGAAGTCTTTACTTGTCATTCCAAAATCTGACTTCTGAACACTCTATTACATTATGCTTTGAAGTCAAACAAACTTCATTTAAATCCCATCCTTGCCATAAAGTATGTTGTCTTCTCCAAGAGTTTGTTTCCTATGATCTAAAAATGAGGATAATAATACTTATCTTGCAGGGGTTGAGAGGAAGATAACATGGGATAATATACACTTGGTAGAATCACAGAGCTTGAGACAATATAGGTATTCAATTAATGCTAGTATCTATTATAGTTTGATACATAGAATGTTATAAAATAATTACAAGTAGGATAAATGTTAATACTTGCTACAAAAGCTTTACAAAATATGTTTTTTTACAAAAAGACATGGTTCTTTGGAAATAGACAATACAATAGTAATATAATGAGTTAAACTATCTTCAAGTGTAGTGGATTTTAACTCATAAGATCATCTTACAGTTATATTGCTTGCACCATGGTAGATGTTAGACATCAAAACGCTCACAGTTGGACTAAAATATAATGTTGTCATCATAGTTTAAGTAATGTGAAATGTTATGGACAAAAAAGGAAGTATGGTATTTTTAGAGGCTAGGAGATGAGGTCACAGAAGTTTAGTATTTAGCTAAGAGATGAAGGATGATTAGAATCTGGTACAGATAGGAAGAAAAATACAGAGAAAGACATTTATATACTCGTACATTCATTACATTGTTTAACCTGTTATGTGCCTGACCTTGTACTAGGAACAAATAAAACACCCAAGTCCAGGCATAGTGCTTGCCACTCCACATAGTTCTTAGGATTTAATGTCAGAAAAGACAATGTACAACGTGCACATGTTCTATAATTAATGACTTAGCTAATTCATCAATTAATTAAATGAACACATGCAGATGTAATCACAAATTTAGAAAAGTACTCTGAAGTCAAAACACAAAATTATAAAAGAAACTTCTGTGAGAAAGAATGAAAATATCAGTGTAGGAATCCACCCAATTTAAGAAGAACTGCCCTCTCATATATCCCAGACAGATTTTACGCATCTAGCCTACAGTGAAGGAAGAGCCTCACATTGAGCATGACCTTGAATAGCTACTCCAGGAAAGCAAAGATAAGTGAGCCTAAATTACAGAAAGTAAATGGGAGTAAAGCATAGAATAAAGTTGAGAAGATAAGGAGAAACCAGATCTCTTCTGCAAAGGAAGCAAATTGGCAGCCATTCAGCCTGATCCGGACAGAAGATATGTTTTCTTTTAAGCACACAGTGCTTTTATCTTTTTTTTTTCATGGGGCCAACATTTAAAATTACAGGGGATTTCACACACACACACACACACACACACACACACACACACACACACAAACACACAGATTTTATATCCCTTGTTAGATTTGGCAGCTGCAACTGATACACCTCCAAGGCAACATCTGCTGGAACCAACCCACAGCCCCTCGGGGGCTGAGAAAGCTCTCGCTGGTGCATCATGGTTGCCCCTAGGCTACTGCAGTCATTCAGGTCGCCCACCTGTTATGGGAAGCTCCGAAGTGTTGTAGGAGAGTGACCTGACCCAACGCATATTTCAGTAGATCATGCTTTATAGTTTATATAGATGGATCAAAGAAAACAGAAGTTGTAGTTAGAAGGCTACGACAGTTGTCTAGGTGTAAGATGCTAGAGGCTTGGTGATGGCAGTGAACTAGACAGATTCAAGGTATCTTTTAAAGACAAAATTCTCAGCTACCAATGATAATTCAATATGGAAAGAAAAAAAAAGTAATGAAGGATGATCCCTAATTTTCTAACTTGAGCATCATGAGAATGTAGTAAGTGATTATATTTAATTAAATGTGGAAGTCTAGAGACTTGAGGAGAAGGAACAAGAGTTCATTTTTGAGACTGTAAACTTCAAATGTCTTAGAGATTTCCAAGTGGTACTTCAGTCCATAGTTGAACACAATTGAAATTCAGGGAAAACATGGGATCATCAGTGTGTAGATATTATAAATTGAAGCAACATGGTTAGGTAACATCATTTTGACTATGTAAGTAGGAAAGAACCTATGACATAGTCCCAAAGATCTATGCTATTTGAGGACATGATGGAATTCAAGGAGCTTTCAAATCAGTGCTCGTGAGTGGCAAGATATTTGGAGTGAGTGAAGTGAAGGAAGGAAGTCCTTTAAAAGGGGTCAAGGACTGTTGGATACTATTGGAAAATTAGGACTGATAAAGAAAAATCATCTCTCTTAAATTTGACAACGTGAAAGTTGTTGGCAAGAATGATGTCATCAGAGAGAAGTTGAGACTAATTAAAATAGGCTGAAGAGTGAGTAGTAACAGTTCAGACAATTAAGAGCTTTGGAACAACAAATTATATGAACTGCAAATTAATAGGGAAGTTCTTTAGCCATAGGAACTCAAGAGAAATTTTCTTCGTAAAGATACAAGAAATCAGAGTATGTTAACTGAGTGATGCAAATGGCCCTATAAAGAAGAAAACATTAATGATAAGAAGGAGAGGGTATAAGTAAAGAACATACTTTTGTAGGAGAAAATAGTGACGATACCAAGGAAAGGTAAAATGAAATTATTCTTACTGTAACAGGGATCAAGACAGAGAAGTAGACAGGGGATGCTACGAAGCTTGCAGATTTTGTAATGTAAAACTGCAGTTTTAATACTTAATTTAAGATTCCAAATATAACACAGATCATGGAGTATTTGTTTTTCTCTGTCTGACTTATATCACTTGCTTTGATGCCCTCAAGGTCCATTCATGTTGTTGCAAATGTCAAGATTTCATCTTTTTATAGCTGAATAATATTCCATAGAACATGTATAACACTGCCTACGTACCCATTCATCTACCAATGGACATACAGGTTGTTTTCATATCATGGTTATTGTAAGTAATGCTGCAATGAATATGAAGGTGCAGATATGTTTTTGAGTTGGTGTTTTCATTTTCTTTGGATATATACACAAAAGTGGAATTGCTGGTTCATATGGTAGTTCTATTTTTAAATTAATGAGGAGTCCCTAAGCTGTGCTCTCTTGTGCACATATCCTTGCTAACACTTATTATCTCTTGTCTAGTCTTTTGCTTTTTTATTAAAGTGTCATTTATATGCAATCTTATATTGGTTCCAAATGTACAACACAGCGGTTCAACAGTTAGTCATATTATTAAATCCTCACCTCTTCTAGTGTGGTTACTATCTATCAACGTGGAAAGATGTTACAGAATCACTGACTATGTTCTCCATGCTGCACTATCATCCCTGTGACCAACTGATAATTGTGATTGTGAATCATTGTGCCCCTTTATCTGCCTCCCTCTTCCCCACCACCCACACCAACCCCTCCCCCTCGGTAACCACTAGTCACTTCTCAGTTCCCGAGTCTCCTGCTGTTTTGTTCCCTCTATTTTGCTTTGTTTTTATATTCCACAAATAAATGAAATCATATGGTATTTGGATTATTTCACTGAGCAATAATACCATCTAGATCCATCCACGTTGTTGCAATGGCAGGATTTCTTTTATTTTTATGGCTGAATAATATTCCATTGTGTATAGGTACCACATCTTTATCCATTCATCTATTGATGGCTACTTAGCTTTCTTCCATGTGTTGGATATTGCAAATAGTGTGGTGATAAACATAGGGGGTACATATATGTTTACAACTCAGACATTTTTTTTTCTTAAGGGAAATTCCTAGAAGTAGTATTACTGAACTGAGAGGTATTTAAATATTTAGTTTTTTAAGGAACCTCCATATTGCTTTCCACAGCAGTTGCTCCAATTTACATTCCCACCAACAGGGTAGGAGGGTTCACCTTTCTCTGCATCCTCACCAATATTTTCTATTTCTTGTTTTTTGGATAGTGGCCATTGTGAGATGATTTCTTGTGTGGTTTTGATTTGAATTTCCCTGATGATTAACAAGGTGGAGCATATTCTCATGTGCCTGTTGGCCATCCATATTTCTTCTTTGGATAAATGTCTGTTCATATCCTCTGCCTGTCTTTTTAATCAGGTTATTTGTTTTAAGAGTGTTGATGTGTATGAGTTCTTTATATATTTTGAATGTTAACCCCTTATCAGATGAGTCATTTACGAATATATTCTCCCATACCGTGGGCTGCCTTTTTGTTCTGCTGATGGTGTCTTTTGCTGTATAGAAGCTTTTTTAGTTTGATACAGTCCCACTCGTTCATGTTTGATTTTGTTTTCCTTGCCTGAGGAGATGTGTCCAGGAAAAAAATTGCTCATACTTATGTTTAAGAGATTTTTGCCTACATTTTCTGATAAGATTTTTATGGTTTCATGACTTAATTTGGGTCTTTGGTCCATTTTGAGATTATATTTGTGTATGGAGTTCAATAATAATCCAGTTTCATTCTCTTACATGTAGTTGTCCAGTTTTTCCAACACCAGTTGTTGAAGAGGCTGTCTTTTCCCCATTGTATTTTAATTGGCCATAGATGTGTGGGTTTATATGTGGGCTCTCTTTTCTGTTACACTGATCTATGGGTCTGTTCTTGCACGGATACCAAACTGCTTTGCTTACTGTAGCTTTGTAGTAGAGCTTGAGGTCAGAGAGCATAATCCCCCAGCTTTTGTTCTTCTTCCTTAGAATTGCTTTGGCCATTCGGTGTCTGTTGTGTTTCCATATGAATTTTCGAACTATTTGTTCTAGATAATTGAAAAATGCTATTGTCATTTTCATAGGGATTGCACTGAGTGTGTAAATTTCTTTGGGCAGGATGGCCATTTTGACAATATTAATTCCTCCTATCCATGAGCATGGGATAGATTTCCATTTAGTTGGAAGTTTTTTGGGAGTTCTTTTTGTTTTTTAATTACCAATTCAGTTTTGTTGCTGGGAATTGGTCTGTTCAGATTTTCTGTTTCTTCTTGGGTCAATGTTGGAAAGTTGTATTTTTCTACAAAGTTGTCCAATCCCTAGGTGTCCAATTTATTGGCATGTTATTTTTCATAGTATTCTCTAATAATTATTTGCATTTCTGTGGTATCCATTGTGATTATTCCTTCTTCATTTCTGATTTGTTTGTACTCTCTCTCTCTTTCTCTTGATAAGTTAGCCCAGGGATTCATCCGTTTTCTTTATTTTCTCAAAGAACCAGCTCCTGGTTTCCATGATTGTTTTCTATTGTTTTATTCTTCTCTATTTTATCTATTTCTCTTCTGATATTTATTATGTCCCTCCTTCTCCTTATTTGGGGCCTCATTTGTTCTTTTTCAAGTTTCTTTAATTGTGATTTTATACTGTTTGTTTGGGATTGTTCTTGTTTCTTGTGGTAAGCCTGTATTGCTATGTATTTTCCTTTCAGGACCACATTCACAGTGTCTCACAGATTTTGGGCTGTTGAATTTTTGTTTTCATTTGTCTCTATGTATTGCTTGCTTTCTGTTTTAATTTTTTTCATTGATCCATTGATTATTTAGAAGCATGTTGTTTAGCCTCCATGTGTTTACTATTTGCCTTTTTGATAATCGTTAACCTATTAGGTGTGAAGTGGTTTCTCACTGTAGTTTTGACTTACATTTCCCTGAGGAGTGATGTTGAGCAGCTTCTCATGGACCTATTGGCCATCTGAATGTCTTCTTTAAGAAAATATATATTTTGATCCTCTGCCAGTTTATTAATTTGATTGATTGTTTTTCTACTGAGCTGTATGAATTCTTTATATATTTTGGTGGTTTTAGTGTTTATTTTTTAATTGAGATGCATACAATAAAACGCACAAATCTTACTGCACTGCTTACTGAATTTTGACATATATATACACTCATTTAACCATTACCGAGACCAAGACATCAAACACTCTCACTGATTACCACTGCTTCCCTATTTTTACCCATCTCTCACCCCTCTGACAGCCACTAGGCTATTCTCTGTGTTTGAGTAAATTTATGTGTTTTTCTGTTTCATTTTTTTAGATTCCACGTATAAGTGAAATCATATGGTGTCTATCTTTCTCTGACTTACTGCAGTTAGCATAATACTCTGTAGGTCCACCCATGTCACAAATAGCAATATTTCACCCATTTTGTGGTTGACTAATATTCCAATGTATATGGGTACCAAGTCTTCCTTATCCATTCATTTATCCATGGACCTTTAGGTTGATTTCATATTTTGGCTATTATAAATAATGCTGTGGTACACATAGGAGTACATATATCTTTTCAAATTAGTGATTTTTGCTTTCTTCAACTAAATTCCCAGAACTGGAATTTCTGGGCTGTGTGGTATTTCTACTTTCAGTTTTTCCACATTGTTTTCTGTACTGAGTGTACCAGTTTACATTCCAACTAACAGTACAGACGTGTTCCCTTTCCTCCACATACTTGGTAACACTTACTGTTTCTTGTCTTATTGAAAGTAGCCACTCTGATCGTGGTAAGGTGGTATCGCATTGCGGTTTTGATTTGTATTTCCCTGATCATTAGTGAAGTTGAGCATCTTTTCGTGTGTTTGTGGCCATCTGTAGGTCTTCTTTGGGAAAATGTCTATTCAGGTCTTCTGCCCATTTTTTAAATCAGATTATTTGTTACTTTGTTGTTGCGCTGTATGAGTTCTTTATATATTTTGAGTATTAGCCCCTTATCAGATATGTCATTTGAAAACTACATTCTCCTTTTCTGTAGGTTACCTTTTTATTTTGTTGATGCTTTCCTTTGCTGTGAAGAAGATTTTTAGTTTGACATAGTCCCACTTGTTTGTTTATGCCTGTTTCCTTTGCCTAGGGAGACATATCCAGAAAAAAATTGCTAATACCAATGTTCAAGAGTTTACAGTCTGTTTTCTTCTAGGAGTTTTGTGGTTTCAGGCCTTACATTTAATCTTTAATATATTTTGAATTAGTTTTTGCTTATGGTGTAAAATAATGGTCCAGTTTCATTCTTTTGCATGTCCGATTTTTCCAGTACCATTTGTTGAAGAGACTGTGCTTTTCCCATTGTATATTTTTGGCTCCGTTTTTTGTAAGCTCATTTACTTTATATGTGTTGGTTTATTTCTGAACTCCTGTTCCATTGATCTGTGTGTCTATTTTTATGCCAATACCATACTGTTTTAGTTTTTATTGCTTTGTAATTTAGTCTGAAAGCAGAGAATGTGATGCCTTCAGCTTTGTTCTTCTTTCTCAAGATTGCTTTGGCTATTCATGGTCTTTTGCGGTTCCATACAAATTCCAGGATTGTTCTTTTCTGTTCCTGTTAAAAATGCCTTTAGAATTTTGATAGTAATTGCATTCCATCTGTAGTTTGCTTTGGGTATTCTGGACATTTGAACAATATTCTTCCAACACAGGAGCACAGAATATATTTTTCATTTAGCTGTGTTTCCTTCGATTTCTTTCACTAATGTCTTATAGTATTCACCTCTTTGGTTAAATATACTTCTACATACTTTATTTCTTCTTATTCATTTATAAGTAGTACTGTTTTCTCTTTTTCTAATAGTTCCTTGTGAGTGTACAGAAATACAACTGTTTCGGTGAATTGATTTTGGATCCTGAAACCTTATTGAATTTGCTTATTAGTTCTAACAGCTTTTTTGTCAGAGTCTTTAGGATCGTCCTACACAGGTATACCTCAGAGCTATTTGGGTTCAATTCCAGACCAACATAACAAAGCAAATATCACAATTAACTTATTCCAATGAATTTTTTGGTTTCCCAGTGTGTACGAAAGGTATGTATACATAATACTGTAGTCTAGTTAGTGGGCAGTAGCATTACATACAATGTGCATATTTTAATTAAACAACACTTCATTGCTAAGAAATGTTAACCATCATCTGAGCTTTCAGCTAGTTGTTGGATTTTGGCTGGGGGAGGGTGAAAGGGTTTTATATCAGTGCTGATGGCTGCTGACTGAGCAGGATTTTGGTTGCTCATTTTGGGGTGGCTGTGGCAATTTCTCAAAACAAGACAACAGTGAAGCTTGCCACACCAATTATCTCTTCCTTTCTTAAATAATTTCCCTGCAATATGCTATGCAATTTGATAGGGTTTTACCCACAGAACTTCTTTCAGAAATCAGAGTCAATCCTGTTAATTCCTGCTGCTTTTTTATGAACTAAATTTATATAATCTAAATTCATTGTTGTTATTTCAACAATCTTCACAGCATTTTCGTGAGAATTTGAATCCATATCAAGAAACCACTTTCTTTGCTCATCCATAGGGAGCAACCCCTCATATGTTCAAGTTTTCCATAAGATTGCAGCAATTCTGTCACATCTTCAGGTGCTACTTCTAATTTTAGCTCTCTTGCTGTTTCCACCACATCTGCAGTTACTCCTTCCACTGGAATCGTGGACATCTCAAAGTTATCCATGAGGGTTGGAATCAACTGCTAGCAAACTCCTGTTAATCTTGACATTTTGACATCTTCCCATGAATCATTAATGTTCTTAATGTCATTAAGAATGGTGAATCCTTTCTGGAAGGTTTTCAGTTTACTTTTCCCAGATTCATCAGAGGAATCACTGTCCAAGGCCACTATAGTCTTATAAAATGTATTTCTTAAATGAAAATATGTTAATTGAAAATCAGAAAGATTGCTTGTTTTATGAGTTGCAAAATGGATTATGTGTTATCCTGTCATGAAAACAATAATTTTGTTGTACTTTTGAGTTCCTCCATAGCTCCTAAGAGACCAGGTGGATTGTTAATGAGCAGTACTACTTTGAAAGTAATCTTTTTTTTTTGTTTCTGAAGAGTAGGTCTCAAGATGGGCTTGAAATATTCAGTAAACCACCCTGTCAACAGATATGCTGTCATCCAGGCTTTGTTGTTCTATTTAGGGAGCACAGAGAAGATTTAGCATAATTTTTAAGAGCCCCAAGGTTTTCAGAATGGCAACTGGACATTAACTTAAACTTGAAAGCACCAGCTGTATTTTCCCCCAAGAGAGAGTCAGCCTTGTCATTTGAAGTTTTGAAGCTAGACACTGACTTCTCCTCTCCAGTTATGGAAGTCGTACATGGCCTCTTCTTCCAAAAGAAGTCTATTTCATCTATTTCATCTTGAAAACCTGTTGTTTAGTGTAGTCACCTTCATTAATTATCTTAGCTAGATCTCCTGGGTAACTTTCTGTAGCTTCTACATTGACACTTGTTGCTTCATTGGCACTGTTCAGTTATGAAGGTAGCTTCTTTCCTTAAGCCTCATAAACAAACCTCTGTTAGCTTCCTCCTCTTCTTCTGAAGCTTCCTCACCTCTATCAGCCTTCACAGAATTAAAGAAGGTTAGGGTCTTGTGGATTAGGCTTTAAGGGAATGATGTAGCTGATTCAGTCTTCTATCCAGACTACTAAAATTTTTGAAGACACTCTCCTTTCCTTATTAGATGCTCTTGGATCCTTTTTCATAAATTAATTTGCCGTATATGTGTTGGTTAATTTCTGGGTTTTCCTATTTCATTTATCTATGTGTCTGTTTTTATGCCCATACCATACTGGTGACATTATATCTTATTTTTTCAAAAAAATAGTCATCTTATTCTGTGAGGCATAAAATACATGAGTACTCTCATTTTTATAGACTTGTTGTTGCTATTAATATACAAAAAGTAATCCCACATTAAATAATGACAAATACCTGCTTCATCCATCAAATGTTTTAGTCATTAAAAATTATTCACTAAATACAACAGTTTAATATATTTATAAATATGTATGTAAACTATTTTGGTGAAAGATAACCATAACTTAAATTGTGTGTGGTCTTAAATTGTTCCTTGAATCACCTTTTCCTTTTAATATTTTTGTCAAAACTTTGCAATAACAGTTTATTTTTCATCTCCAATAGTAAGACTATGAGATTAGAGTAGAAAACGTGTAGCTAGAGTGCTAAGCTATTCAGAAAGTGTGTACAGTGTTAGTAGTAAGCCTTTTTATACATTTAGATTTCTTAACCATACTGTATAATTTCATAAGTCATATTTCCTAAATGCCCTATCAACTAGATACCATAGTTGGAGTAACTTTAAAAAGTCTAGTCACGCAATTTCTTCTATACCTTTATACAACTTAATTTTTTAGGAGCGAGTTTCAATATGGTAATAATGTCCTGAGCAGTCTTGGCCCCAAGCAACAACAGAGCACTTACGCTGTCACTGCTTTTCAGACCTGAGTAATATGTCTTTGAGGGAACCTTTTCAAAAAGGCCAGAAATAACTTTCCATACGAACAATAGCAGTATGATAATTCTTAATTGTCTTGGTCTAAAAATATAACAAGAGGAAGGTTGCAGTGCAGGCTTACTCAAAATCGATTCAGCAAGCTTTTCTTAAGCATCGAAATCATTTTTGCCTTAGTGGTGAAAAAATAGTAAGAAAATATATGCCTTCTAGAAACAGAAAAAAATATGATATGGTAATAAGAGAAGCAAGTTCAAGTCATATGACCCAAGAGAATGTGGACAAGTTACAGTAAACCAAGGTAGATGAAAGTACACTTGAAGAATGGATATGATTCTTTTAAGCAACAAATGGCAGGATCATGTTCTGGGAAAAGAGAGCCACATGTGCTGTATTACTGAGCTGATAAAGGATGGAGGCATTTGAAAGAACAGTTTGACTTAAGCAACTGGTTACTTTTTAAGTGAATAGTATCATATATTTTATTTTTAAAAATACACAACACACAACATAAATGACTTATTTTCCATAAGAGGCATTTTTAGTATTGTGTAACACAATAAGGTAGAATTAGAAATAAAGTATCAGAAAGTTAGGTTTGAACTGTATCAAGGAACAGCCTAAGTTCTGGAATGCAAATGTACAAGCAAATTGCAAGTGATAAGCCCTAGGTTCAAGGCCTGCCTTTAGTACTATGAATGTGCAGACTTTTGACATACAGGTTTTTTCCTTAACAAAATAGGAATGTTGACATGTACGATGTTTTAATGAGTAACAAAATAATGTTGGTAAAAGTACTTTTAAACTAATGTGTATGATGTCTGTGTATGACAATTGATATTAAGTGATTTCTTAATTCAGTGAGCTATGGAGAGACCCATATTTTTGATCTGGGGTAGTATAGCAATAGGTATTTAATAAGATTTTTTATCGGAAAGCCAGTTGTAATGCATCTTATGATAGAATAGGAGACCATTGCCCTTGTATAGCTGACAAGTTTTAAGGGTGTAAAGTAAGAGAGAGGCAGTGAAAATTGAAGAAAATGAATTAACAAGTTTGAAGATGTGGAATTGATGGGTGTAGGATTTAGGGAAATAAAGTTTGTTACATTGGAAAAATTAGAGAAAGGAAAAACAGATTACTCAGCAATTATTGAGCTTTACTTTATCCTGGGTAATTTACTAGGCAATTTTATGACTGAAAGATATTCTAGTTCTTCACTATAGCAGTATAATTTTGTGTTACTCTTTCCATTTTTATTGAAAAAGATATAGAACTTTGGTGAGAATACATAGCTTCTATAAGTCAAATAAAAAGAGTGATAAGATTAGAAATTAAGTCAATCTGATTCCAAATTCCATGCTCTTTCACTTTTACTAATGTGCACTTGTTTTTGAGGAAAGGCTGGTTCAATTTCTAAAAAGATAAAAATAAAGATCCAGATATTAAAAAAATGACAATAATACAGACCACAGAGAAACATGAAAAGCCATGCTTATTGAAGACTTAAGAGTTGATGGCATTTTTAAAGCAGAATACATAGTAGAAAAGTAGAAAAGCAGAGTTTTGAAGATGGAACACGGGAATAATACTTATTTTTAGGGAGTGGAAGGAAGAAGTAGATTGAAAAAAAGAGTGAAAAATAGGTGATAAGAATGACCACACTCAGGGATTTTAACTTTTTTTCAGCCACTAAAGCCATAAAAGAGGTTACCGTGGTGATAGAAGTTTGAAGTGAAATGAGGACCGAGGAAGGTAACTTACTTTAGGGACAGGGAACTTACTGGTGATTTAGGAAATGATACAACAAGTCAGATAACAAAATACTACAAAATAGCTATGTGTAAGGAAGTGCCACAAGTATAGACTATTTTTAGAAGGTTTTTGTGGGGATTCTATCTATTCTAGCTACTAAAAATCTTTTGCAAATACCAAAATAAGATACGGAAGTGAATATACTAACATATTTAGACAGCTCATGGTAGGAGAATAGGTAAACATGGATTTACCTTCAAAAGTATGATGGATTTACATAATCATAGTCAGCGTTTCCTGACTCTAGCAGTGTTTTAACATTGCCAGATGAGAAGCATGGTCCCTGCTGCCTCACTATATAAAATACTTATATACCAGTGTTTTAATAATCCAAATGAGCACCCAAATTTTGGTGCCAACATTATTCTTTGCCATCAAGGGGAAGAAAAATTTGTGTCCATGTGGTGATGTGTCTTACAGGTAGGGAATCAGACTGGGCAATTCCTACAAAATGAATGTCTGTGTAAGGTAAAGATCCTGGGAGCCAACTTTACCAGACATTTAGTTATCATTTTAAGAGGCATTAAAATTTTAAATTTATTTTCCACATAAAAATTGCTGGCAGCATCTGTATCTCTTTGGCAGCATTTCTTCCTTTACAAGACTGTTATGATCCACATGCATTTCAAATTAGAAAGCTTTTAAGATTTCAAAATACAGCTTCTGGGACTCTCACCTTGGAGATCAGAGCACAAAATAGTAAGCAACATAGAGCACATCCCATAAGATACCTTACTTCTTCTCCAAGTATTTCCTTATATATTATCTTAGTAATTTAGACATACTGATTATGTGATTAGAATAATATTTCTGTTTTGGCAACTGTTGACTATAAATCACTTAGTATTTTTGATGACTCTGATGTCCTGCTGTAAGATCATATAATTGTAGCATTTAATGGAAAAATGCTAAAGTTGCCATTAAATATAAAATGGTAGTGTAAATCTCACTGGTAGTGGTGAATACATAGTTATAGTTACATTATTTAATATGGCAACTGTGGTGCATAATTCACTTAAACTCCAATTCAAAACTTTTAAAAGTGTAAAAATAATCATAACAAAATAATCTGTTGCAAGTTACACAAAATAAAAACATGTAAATTATAACAACAATAATCCAAAATATGATGGGGAAGAGTTGTTCAGTGCAAAGTCTATGAATTCTATTAAAATTAAACTGTCATTATAAAGTAGGTTGTTATAAGTTTAAGATATTTTATGTAAGCCTCATAATAACCACAAAGAAAACTCCTGTAATAATTATAGAAAAAAATAAATAATTCAGAGTGTACTGATACCAGAAGACATCAACACACACACACACACACACACACAGAAAACAATTTTAAAAATGGAAAATAGTAAGTCTTTACTTATCAGTAATTACACTAATGTAAACACATTACATTCTCCAGTTAAAAGGTACAGAATAGCTGGTGGATTAAAGAAAAAGATCACACATATGCTTCCTGTAAGAGGCTCACTTTAGACTTAAAAGAAACAACTTAGACTGAGAGTGATATGAGGTAACAAGACATTTAATGCATGGGGTGAGTCTTATAACCATAATGTTGCTATGTAATTGTAGATTAATGATACAAAAATGAAAAAATATATAAATCAGAGAACAGGAATACAGAGATGCCGAGGCAGAGAGACATAAAAGAATGAAAGAATATTAAAAGAACTGTGTGACTAATCCAAATGGAACTACATTTGCATTATAGGGGTACCAGAAGAGAAAGAGAGAGAAAAAGGGATAGAAAGTGTCTGTGCAGCAAGGAGGCAAACAAACAGTGAATCTGTGGCATCTTACTACAATAATGGACAGTGACTGCATTGGGGTATGGATGGGGACTTGATAATATGGGTAAATGTAGTAACCACACTGTTTCTTCATGTGAAACCTTCATAAGAGTGTATATCAATAATACCTTAACTAAAAATTTTAAAAAATAGTAGAAAAATAAAAGGGAATGAACAAAGACATCATTGACTACGTGGTAAGTGCTTTGAATGACTACATGAAACAAAACGCCTCATGTGTGGGATATATGATACAGTTAGAACAAAAATACAAGAAAATAATAGCATATAAATGGGGAAGAGAATGTTCAAAGTTTAAGAACACTTTGCTTTTGTGAAGGAAGTTCAAACACCATGATAACTTGAGATATTGTTGAGAATGCATGTTAAAATACCTATGGTGCTGAATGTAGCTAGAGAGTATTATGCTCAGTGAAATAAGCCAGACTGAGAAAGACAAGTATCAAGTGATTTCACTCATCTGTGGAGTGTAAGAGCAAAGAAAAAACTGAAGTAACAGGACAGCAGTAGTCTCACAGACCAGAAGAATGGACTATAGCAGTTACCAAAGGGCAAGGGGTTTGGGAGCATGGGTGAGAACAGAGTGAAAAGGGGGAAAGGCGGCAAGAAAAAAGCATACATAATATGGCCGGGGATTGGGGCACGGGGAGGGCAGGATACCTCAGAGAAGACAAGTAGTGATTCTACAGTATATTACTGGGCTGAAAGACAGTGATTCTTATGGGGTATGAGGGAGGGACTTGATGATGGAGGGATTGGTCACACAGCTCTTTTAATATTCTTTCATTCCTAGAGATCCTTTTATGTCTCTCTGCCTCGGCATCTCTGTATTCCTGTTCTCTGATTTATATTTTTTTCATTTTGGTATCATTAATCTACAATATTGTTGCTCATGTAAATGTTTAGAACTGGCACCAAAATAGAAAGAAACACACAGTACCTTGGATATGGTTTCCATATTCCTGTTCAGTCAAGGGGGTCAGCACGCACCTCACTGAAGTCATACACATGCAAGGGCACCAGGCTCTGAAGTGGGAATCTGCACCAAACACCATAGACTCTCTGTCCCTAGGAAAGAGGCACCAGTGTGATGTCATGGAATCTCCAGGCAACAGTGTTGCTCTTGCAAAATACACCCCAGGCAATGGGCACTGCCCAGCCATATCTGCATCATTTTAGCAAATATTAGTGGTTCTGGTCTACATATGTATGTGTATATATATATATATATTATATATATATATATATATATATATATATATATATATATCTGTGTGTGAGTGTGTGTGTGTGCTTAATTAAAATATGCACATTGTATGTAATGCTACTGCCCACTAACTAGACTACAGTATTATGTATACATACCTTTCGTACACACTGGGAAACCAAAAAATTCATTGGAATAAGTTAATTGTGATATTTGCTTTGTTATGTTGGTCTGGAATTGAACCCAAATAGCTCTGAGGTATACCTGTGTAGGACGATCCTAAAGACTCTGACAAAAAAGCTGTTAGAACTAATAAGCAAATTCAATAAGGTTTCAGGATCCAAAATCAATTCACCGAAACAGTTGTATTTCTGTACACTCACAAGGAACTATTAGAAAAAGAGAAAACAGTACTACTTATAAATGAATAAGAAGAAATAAAGTATGTAGAAGTATATTTAACCAAAGAGGTGAATACTATAAGACATTAGTGAAAGAAATCGAAGGAAACACAGCTAAATGAAAAATATATTCTGTGCTCCTGTGTTGGAAGAATATTGTTCAAATGTCCAGAATACCCAAAGCAAACTACAGATGGAATGCAATTACTATCAAAATTCTAAAGGCATTTTTAACAGGAACAGAAAAGAACAATCCTGGAATTTGTATGGAACCGCAAAAGACCATGAATAGCCAAAGCAATCTTGAGAAAGAAGAACAAAGCTGAAGGCATCACATTCTCTGCTTTCAGACTAAATTACAAAGCAATAAAAACTAAAACAGTATGGTATTGGCATAAAAATAGACACACAGATCAATGGAACAGGAGTTCAGAAATAAACCAACACATATAAAGTAAATGAGCTTACAAAAAACGGAGCCAAAAATATACAATGGGAAAAGCACAGTCTCTTCAACAAATGGTACTGGAAAAATCGGACATGCAAAAGAATGAAACTGGACCATTATTTTACACCATAAGCAAAAACTAATTCAAAATATATTAAAGATTAAATGTAAGGCCTGAAACCACAAAACTCCTAGAAGAAAACAGACTGTAAACTCTTGAACATTGGTATTAGCAATTTTTTTCTGGATATGTCTCCCTAGGCAAAGGAAACAGGCATAAACAAACAAGTGGGACTATGTCAAACTAAAAATCTTCTTCACAGCAAAGGAAAGCATCAACAAAATAAAAAGGTAACCTACAGAAAAGGAGAATGTAGTTTTCAAATGACATATCTGATAAGGGGCTAATACTCAAAATATATAAAGAACTCATACAGCGCAACAACAAAGTAACAAATAATCTGATTTAAAAAATGGGCAGAAGACCTGAATAGACATTTTCCCAAAGAAGACCTACAGATGGCCACAAACACACGAAAAGATGCTCAACTTCACTAATGATCAGGGAAATACAAATCAAAACCGCAATGCGATACCACCTTACCACGATCAGAGTGGCTACTTTCAATAAGACAAGAAACAGTAAGTGTTACCAAGTATGTGGAGGAAAGGGAACACGTCTGTACTGTTAGTTGGAATGTAAACTGGTACACTCAGTACAGAAAACAATGTGGAAAAACTGAAAGTAGAAATACCACACAGCCCAGAAATTCCAGTTCTGGGAATTTAGTTGAAGAAAGCAAAAATCACTAATTTGAAAAGATATATGTACTCCTATGTGTACCACAGCATTATTTATAATAGCCAAAATATGAAATCAACCTAAAGGTCCATGGATAAATGAATGGATAAGGAAGACTTGGTACCCATATACATTGGAATATTAGTCAACCACAAAATGGGTGAAATATTGCTATTTGTGACATGGGTGGACCTACAGAGTATTATGCTAACTGCAGTAAGTCAGAGAAAGATAGACACCATATGATTTCACTTATACGTGGAATCTAAAAAAATGAAACAGAAAAACACATAAATTTACTCAAACACAGAGAATAGCCTAGTGGCTGTCAGAGGGGTGAGAGATGGGTAAAAATAGGGAAGCAGTGGTAATCAGTGAGAGTGTTTGATGTCTTGGTCTCGGTAATGGTTAAATGAGTGTATATATATGTCAAAATTCAGTAAGCAGTGCAGTAAGATTTGTGCGTTTTATTGTATGCATCTCAATTAAAAAATAAACACTAAAACCACCAAAATATATAAAGAATTCATACAGCTCAGTAGAAAAACAATCAATCAAATTAATAAACTGGCAGAGGATCAAAATATATATTTTCTTAAAGAAGACATTCAGATGGCCAATAGGTCCATGAGAAGCTGCTCAACATCACTCCTCAGGGAAATGTAAGTCAAAACTACAGTGAGAAACCACTTCACACCTAATAGGTTAACGATTATCAAAAAGGCAAATAGTAAACACATGGAGGCTAAACAACATGCTTCTAAATAATCAATGGATCAATGAAAAAAATTAAAACAGAAAGCAAGCAATACATAGAGACAAATGAAAACAAAAATTCAACAGCCCAAAATCTGTGAGACACTGTGAATGTGGTCCTGAAAGGAAAATACATAGCAATACAGGCTTACCACAAGAAACAAGAACAATCCCAAACAAACAGTATAAAATCACAATTAAAGAAACTTGAAAAAGAACAAATGAGGCCCCAAATAAGGAGAAGGAGGGACATAATAAATATCAGAAGAGAAATAGATAAAATAGAGAAGAATAAAACAATAGAAAACAATCATGGAAACCAGGAGCTGGTTCTTTGAGAAAATAAAGAAAACGGATGAATCCCTGGGCTAACTTATCAAGAGAAAGAGAGAGAGAGTACAAACAAATCAGAAATGAAGAAGGAATAATCACAATGGATACCACAGAAATGCAAATAATTGTTAGAGAATACTATGAAAAATAACATGCCAATAAATTGGACACCTAGGGATTGGACAACTTTGTAGAAAAATACAACTTTCCAACATTGACCCAAGAAGAAACAGAAAATCTGAACAGACCAATTCCCAGCAACAAAACTGAATTGGTAATTAAAAAACAAAAAGAACTCCCAAAAAACTTCCAACTAAATGGAAATCTATCCCATGCTCATGGATAGGAGGAATTAATATTGTCAAAATGGCCATCCTGCCCAAAGAAATTTACACACTCAGTGCAATCCCTATGAAAATGACAATAGCATTTTTCAATTATCTAGAACAAATAGTTCGAAAATTCATATGGAAACACAACAGACACCGAATGGCCAAAGCAATTCTAAGGAAGAAGAACAAAAGCTGGGGGATTATGCTCTCTGACCTCAAGCTCTACTACAAAGCTACAGTAAGCAAAGCAGTTTGGTATCCGTGCAAGAACAGACCCATAGATCAGTGTAACAGAAAAGAGAGCCCACATATAAACCCACACATCTATGGCCAATTAAAATACAATGGGGAAAAGACAGCCTCTTCAACAACTGGTGTTGGAAAAACTGGACAACTACATGTAAGAGAATGAAACTGGATTATTATTGAACTCCATACACAAATATAATCTCAAAATGGACCAAAGACCCAAATTAAGTCATGAAACCATAAAAATCTTATCAGAAAATGTAGGCAAAAATCTCTTAAACATAAGTATGAGCAATTTTTTTCCTGGACACATCTCCTCAGGCAAGGAAAACAAAATCAAACATGAACGAGTGGGACTGTATCAAACTAAAAAAGCTTCTATACAGCAAAAGACACCATCAGCAGAACAAAAAGGCAGCCCACGGTATGGGAGAATATATTCGTAAATGACTCATCTGATAAGGGGTTAACATTCAAAATATATAAAGAACTCATACACATCAACACTCTTAAAACAAATAACCTGATTAAAAAGACAGGCAGAGGATATGAACAGACATTTATCCAAAGAAGAAATATGGATGGCCAACAGGCACATGAGAATATGCTCCACCTTGTTAATCATCAGGGAAATTCAAATCAAAACCACACAAGAAATCATCTCACAATGGCCACTATCCAAAAAACAAGAAATAGAAAATATTGGTGAGGATGCAGAGAAAGGTGAACCCTCCTACCCTGTTGGTGGGAATGTAAATTGGAGCAACTGCTGTGGAAAGCAATATGGAGGTTCCTTAAAAAACTAAATATTTAAATACCTCTCAGTTCAGTAATACTACTTCTAGGAATTTCCCTTAAGAAAAAAAAATGTCTGAGTTGTAAACATATATGTACCCCCTATGTTTATCACCACACTATTTGCAATATCCAACACATGGAAGAAAGCTAAGTAGCCATCAATAGATGAATGGATAAAGATGTGGTACCTATACACAATGGAATATTATTCAGCCATAAAAATAAAAGAAATCCTGCCATTGCAACAACGTGGATGGATCTAGATGGTATTATTGCTCAGTGAAATAATCCAAATACCATATGATTTCATTTATTTGTGGAATATAAAAACAAAGCAAAATAGAGGGAACAAAACAGCAGGAGACTCGGGAACTGAGAAGTGACTAGTGGTTACCGAGGGGGAGGGGTTGGTGTGGGTGGTGGGGAAGAGGGAGGCAGATAAAGGGGCACAATGATTCACAATCACAATTATCAGTTGGTCACAGGGATGATAGTGCAGCATGGAGAACATAGTCAGTGATTCTGTAACATCTTTCCACGTTGATAGATAGTAACCACACTAGAAGAGGTGAGGATTTAATAATATGACTAACTGTTGAACCGCTGTGTTGTACATTTGGAACCAATATAAGATTGCATATAAATGACACTTTAATAAAAAAGCAAAAGACTAGACAAGAGATAATAAGTGTTAGCAAGGATATGTGCACAAGAGAGCACAGCTTAGGGACTCCTCATTAATTTAAAAATAGAACTACCATATGAACCAGCAATTCCACTTTTGTGTATATATCCAAAGAAAATGAAAACACCAACTCAAAAACATATCTGCACCTTCATATTCATTGCAGCATTACTTACAATAACCATGATATGAAAACAACCTGTATGTCCATTGGTAGATGAATGGGTACGTAGGCAGTGTTATACATGTTCTATGGAATATTATTCAGCTATAAAAAGATGAAATCTTCACATTTGCAACAACATGAATGGACCTTGAGGGCATCAAAGCAAGTGATATAAGTCAGACAGAGAAAAACAAATACTCCATGATCTGTGTTATATTTGGAATCTTAAATTAAGTATTAAAACTGCAGTTTTACATTACAAAATCTGCAAGCTTCGTAGCATCCCCTGTCTACTTCTCTGTCTTGATCCCTGTTACAGTAAGAATAATTTCATTTTACCTTTCCTTGGTATCGTCACTATTTTCTCCTACAAAAGTATGTTCTTTACTTATACCCTCTCCTTCTTATCATTAATGTTTTCTTCTTTATAGGGCCATTTGCATCACTCAGTTAACATACTCTGATTTCTTGTATCTTTACGAAGAAAATTTCTCTTGAGTTCCTATGGCTAAAGAACTTCCCTATTAATTTGCAGTTCATATAATTTGTTGTTCCAAAGCTCTTAATTATCTGAACTGTTACTACTCACTCTTCAGCCTATTTTAATTAGTCTCAACTTCTCTCTGATGACATCATTCTTGCCAACAACTTTCACGTTGTCAAATTTAAGAGAGATGATTTTTCTTTATCAGTCCTAATTTTCCAATAGTATCCAACAGTCCTTGACCCCTTTTAAAGGACTTCCTTCCTTCACTTCACTCACTCCAAATATCTTGCCACTCACGAGCACTGATTTGAAAGCTCCTTGAATTCCATCATGTCCTCAAATAGCATAGATCTTTGGGACTATGTCATAGGTTCTTTCCTACTTACATAGTCAAAATGATGTTACCTAACCATGTTGCTTCAATTTATAATATCTACACACTGATGATCCCATGTTTTCCCTGAATTTCAATTGTGTTCAACTATGGACTGAAGTACCACTTGGAAATCTCTAAGACATTTGAAGTTTACAGTCTCAAAAATGAACTCTTGTTCCTTCTCCTCAAGTCTCTAGACTTCCACATTTAATTAAATATAATCACTTACTACATTCTCATGATGCTCAAGTTAGAAAATTAGGGATCATCCTTCATTACTTTTTTTTTCTTTCCATATTGAATTATCATTGGTAGCTGAGAATTTTGTCTTTAAAAGATACCTTGAATCTGTCTAGTTCACTGCCATCACCAAGCCTCTAGCATCTTACACCTAGACAACTGTCGTAGCCTTCTAACTACAACTTCTGTTTTCTTTGATCCATCTATATAAACTATAAAGCATGATCTACTGAAATATACGTTGGGTCAGGTCACTCTCCTACAACACTTCGGAGCTTCCCATAACAGGTGGGCGACCTGAATGACTGCAGTAGCCTAGGGGCAACCATGATGCACCAGCGAGAGCTTTCTCAGCCCCCGAGGGGCTGTGGGTTGGTTCCAGCAGATGTTGCCTTGGAGGTGTATCAGTTGCAGCTGCCAAATCTAACAAGGGATATAAAATCTGTGTGTTTGTGTGTGTGTGTGTGTGTGTGTGTGTGTGTGTGTGTGAAATCCCCTGTAATTTTAAATGTTGGCCCCATGAAAAAAAAAAGATAAAAGCACTGTGTGCTTAAAAGAAAACATATCTTCTGTCCGGATCAGGCTGAATGGCTGCCAATTTGCTTCCTTTGCAGAAGAGATCTGGTTTCTCCTTATCTTCTCAACTTTATTCTATGCTTTACTCCCATTTACTTTCTGTAATTTAGGCTCACTTATCTTTGCTTTCCTGGAGTAGCTATTCAAGGTCATGCTCAATGTGAGGCTCTTCCTTCACTGTAGGCTAGATGCGTAAAATCTGTCTGGGATATATGAGAGGGCAGTTCTTCTTAAATTGGGTGGATTCCTACACTGATATTTTCATTCTTTCTCACAGAAGTTTCTTTTATAATTTTGTGTTTTGACTTCAGAGTACTTTTCTAAATTTGTGATTACATCTGCATGTGTTCATTTAATTAATTGATGAATTAGCTAAGTCATTAATTATAGAACATGTGCACGTTGTACATTGTCTTTTCTGACATTAAATCCTAAGAACTATGTGGAGTGGCAAGCACTATGCCTGGACTTGGGTGTTTTATTTGTTCCTAGTACAAGGTCAGGCACATAACAGGTTAAACAATGTAATGAATGTACGAGTATATAAATGTCTTTCTCTGTATTTTTCTTCCTATCTGTACCAGATTCTAATCATCCTTCATCTCTTAGCTAAATACTAAACTTCTGTGACCTCATCTCCTAGCCTCTAAAAATACCATACTTCCTTTTTTGTCCATAACATTTCACATTACTTAAACTATGATGACAACATTATATTTTAGTCCAACTGTGAGCGTTTTGATGTCTAACATCTACCATGGTGCAAGCAATATAACTGTAAGATGATCTTATGAGTTAAAATCCACTACACTTGAAGATAGTTTAACTCATTATATTACTATTGTATTGTCTATTTCCAAAGAACCATGTCTTTTTGTAAAAAAACATATTTTGTAAAGCTTTTGTAGCAAGTATTAACATTTATCCTACTTGTAATTATTTTATAACATTCTATGTATCAAACTATAATAGATACTAGCATTAATTGAATACCTATATTGTCTCAAGCTCTGTGATTCTACCAAGTGTATATTATCCCATGTTATCTTCCTCTCAACCCCTGCAAGATAAGTATTATTATCCTCATTTTTAGATCATAGGAAACAAACTCTTGGAGAAGACAACATACTTTATGGCAAGGATGGGATTTAAATGAAGTTTGTTTGACTTCAAAGCATAATGTAATAGAGTGTTCAGAAGTCAGATTTTGGAATGACAAGTAAAGACTTCAAATTCCAGTTCCGTCAAATTATTAGCTGTAAATCCTTCAGTTTTCTTATTTGTATGTCAATATAATGTAAAAATACCGTATGGGATTTCATAATAAATAAGGAAGACATGTAAAAATACCACTTAGTAAATTGCTTGCCACATTGTAGTCTACAAAATATCACTACTAAAAACACTGATATTTAATCAGACACTTTAAAATAATGAATTACTATTAACAGTAACATCGATGGAATCTGTCTGCCACAGTTTTACAGAAGACCAGGTCTTCATCTCCACATTGCTGGTTATTTTTAAAATTTAAACTACGCTTTAAGAAAATAAAGAATAAAATAAACAATTTAAAATATTACCTAAAATCTGATCCAACTCTCTTCCCATTTTCTGGTTCTCCTGGATCTGGGCATAAATTGGGAGCTGTTTTAATACCACCCTCGTTTACTGTAAAAACAGGAAAAAAACACGCTATTAGAAAATTAGGGATAACATTAATTTAAAAATTTACATAAAATATATCCTTGTATATTTTTATTATAATCATTAGTTTATACACAGTTAAAATATAATTTTGCTACCTAAAAATGAAGACAAAACACTTTTTCTATTTGTGGACTATAGGAAAATAAGTTGGATGTTCACATGAAATTGAGTGCTATTCTATTAACACATAAACAGGTAACGCCTTATTTTATTAGTATATAATCTATGAAATCTTGAGAAAGGTGTTCCCAGGGTATCAGTACCACGGTTTCTATTAATTACTAGCAGTACAGAAGTCATCAACAGTTACAACAGTGTCATTTGGGCACCTGTTATTTTTAAGTTGCAGAAGAAAAATAAGACCCTATGGAAATAGTTTTAAATTATTAGCACTTCTCATCTAGTATATAGTAGATCATCTTGGTCTGCCACTGTCAAAGTAAAACTATGGTGCAAATGCAAATGACCAACATTCCATTGAATTATGATATAATACTGAAAAGCAAAATAATGACTTTACCATCAAACAATTTCCGTAACAATGTTTTGATTAGCCATTGTACATGTTTTCCACAATTTTTTCAGAATACACAGTTGATGAAAGATTAATTTTTTCCATGAATGTGAGCACAGTGGAAAACGAAATCCTCAAGGTCAATTTTTTTTAGTGGGAAGATTATTAAACCAGATAGTTTTGAAATATCCGAGTGCTATTGTTTCATAACCTCAATGTAACAGTGAACTGGAGAATAATTCTATTTTGCTCCTCATCAACTCATCTACTCTTAAGAAACAAATATACCTGAGAGGAGACTGTAGAGGATGAAATAAATAAATATTGCAATGGTTCGTGTCCAACACTGTGGATTAGAATCTCTTGTGGAGTTTTCCTTAAAGAGCAAAGAGGCCTACTTCTACCACAGATATTCTAATGCAATTATGCTAGGGTGGGACACGGGACATCAGGGATTTTTAAAAACTATGTTTGTTTTGTTTGTTAATAATCCTAAGGTTATTCTAATGTAAATCAACATTGATAACCACTGTATCCCAGCATCATTTAGTTCAGATTGGTCGATATTTATCACATAGCAACAAAACTACCAGCGGATGTCCCAGGAGGCATGGCTCTGGTAAAGTTGTCATATTTTCATTTGGACATGAAACTTTGTATTTATGCCCCTCATTCTATAAAAACAACTTTCCTAAGTATTGCCAGCAATACTTTAATTGCTAACTTTATTACATATTCACCGATCCGTACAAAACAAGTGACAACTTTTCTTCTTTGGTCTGCCGACTTGGCTATTTAATTCCTCTTTACCATTCTGTTTTATGTGGGCTTGTTTGTACCTTGGGCACTCTCTTCCTTTGGCTGTTATGACACAGAGTGGACAAATTCAAAGGCACTGACCCACAGTTCTACTTATTTTATATTTCCCTCAAGTCTTGAAAAATCACATCTTTGCTAATAACTTTCCATCTATGTTTTTGTCAGCTTTTGTTAAGCTCCTTTCTTCTTCCTTTAATGAACTACTAGATAATCCCACCAAGTTTCCCAGTGTTATTGCATTGGGAAGCTTAGATATAACCTCATTACTGATGCTTTTTTGACTCTTTTATCATTCACCTCCAATCTATCTTGAGAACAAAAGGAGAACTAAACTTCCTCAAACACTATTTTTACTACTGTTCAAATCTCATACAATTCTAGATTTATAGTATAACAATTATCTTTTCTACTAGCATTTATAGTATAACAATTATCTTTTTTCCTAGCCACCAAGATACACTTATTACTGAAGTCTGCAGGATTCTTCATCTTTCTGCATTTTTATGCACTGCCATGCTCATTCCAGGCTTGCTTTATTTTCTCCATGCTTCCAGGGTTTCTCTTTCTTCCCCTTTAGCTGTCAAAATCCCACCTAATTTTCAAGACCCAGCTCAAGTTCCACTTTTTGTAAAATATGATCTCTCATTTTCCCAGGTTATTCAAATCTCTCTTTTTACAGAAAATGGACAGTTTTATATTTAATTTTTAAATTAGTTTGTGTTATAAATTAATAGTTGCACATTCCTTGCTCATATATACAAAGAGATATAATTGATAAAGGGACAACTTATAAATATTTTAATATGCCCACATGCATAGATAGGGGTTAATGATTTCTTAGCAAATATGTCCTAGTTGTTTGAGAAACAACAATATCTGGTATACTGTTTTCAATGAATTGGGTATTTACTATGGGAAGCACTTTTTTACTATTTTAAATAGATTTTTAAAAATAAAAATATTGTGGTGAATATTATTAAAATGTGGCTTTTTTTACATAGGAGACAGATAAGGAACAATGGCATGACCTAGGCTTACCTACTTTATTATAATCTATACCACAGATTAAAGGTGGTCTTTCAATATATTAGTAAACGAAAATAAAAAGTTTCATTTTTTTCCATTTTATCAGAGCTTCAAAAATCAAGCTAAGGTTAATATGAATTTCAATAATAGCATACACTTATGTAGTACTATGTGTCAGGAACCATTCTACATCCTTAACATGTACCCATTTATAATCTTCACAACAATCTTAAAGTAGCTATTATTATTACACATTTCCTATAGGTGAGAAGACTGAGGACTAGAGAGGTTAAAAAGTGCTTCCAAAGTCATATTGCTAGTTAGTGCCTTAGTCTAGGTTTAAACCTTGGGCAGCCTGTTTCAAGAAATTCTACTCTTAACCCCTGAGCCTTACATCCGGTCCAGAATTCTCAGCCAGGGAAAAGAGCATCACTAGTTAATTCTCTTTTCCAAACATTTTGTCTTAAAATACAGAGCACATTCACAATGTCCACCATTTTCATTTACTTAATCCCAGTTCTTACAATTCTAATTGCGGCATTACTTTCGTCTCTTTGTACATGTCCTTTAAACCACTGCTGATGGACATCTACAAGAGAGGAAAGACCTCCCAAGTTGAAATGGAAAGATAACAGGATAGTATCTGCATATGTGCACATAATGTTCCTTAATTGAAAACATTTAAAATAAAAATAAAGAACAGAGTGCATATAATCTCTTATTTTTCTAATGTTCAGATATAGCATAACTGCCCACAGCAAGTGATGTCAAGACATACAAATGAAGTTAGTATTCATTCAATCAGCTGCTCTCACTCCATAGCATCATTCAAGCAAGTGGCTAGATTTATCACTTTTATTTTTAAAAATTTGAATTTAACTTACAGAGTGGTAAGAACAGGAGTACTCTATAAAGTTTAATTGCCTGGACAAGATGCTGCCTCTTGAATACCGTTTTTGCTCTAATATTTCAGGATATTTTATCATCATCATCATTATCATTTACTCATTCACTATTAGTCATTTTCCCCGCGTATCTGTGGGAAAAAGAGAGAAAGGCAGTAGGTGTTGGATTTAAAAAATTAAATGAATTGTCCTTTCTTACGTCATTGAGGTGCAGTATCTTTATTACGTGTGTCTGTCAAATATGTTGCCATAACCTTAATAAATTTACCATATTTTTGTGTGTTCCAGCTTAAATACACTAGCTATATAAATACCCAACATCAAAATATAATTTTGTTATTATTAGCAAGTTTTCTGAGGCTTCTAGCTTTACACAGCATATAATCTATTCTAAAAATAAAAATAAGTAGATTCTGACCAAAAGTCACATCCCTGTTACCTCATCCAGCTACCTTTCTTTGATTTTTTAATAGTGCATTAAAAAATTTATTCCACCTTATAAAATAAAACACTTCTGGTCTTGAATTCAAACATCATGGATGTTGACAGAATGTTACTTTATACTAACTTTATATTCTTCACAGGGTTGCCTTGTTTGTTTTGCTTCCCAATAAAATGCTGGAATCTTGCAGGCTGAGATTGTATTTTACTCACTCTTTTACCTGCTTAGTTTAGCACGGTGCTCCCATGGAGATGTAGCTCAAACGGAATTGTGAAATGAATGGATAATAATGAATGAATGAAAGTATGAATTTGAAGAAGATGAAATAAAAAGTACATAATGGGAGGCTCATTTTTTAAATAATTCCATCTTTATATTCAAGGAGATTCTAGTAGAAAAGTTGGCAAGTTTACTAGTTCACTAAATGCAACATTTTAAATATAAAACATTCCTTTTATTTTTAAAATAAAAAAAACTAATTTTTTTTCCTTTCTTGGAAAACTTATGCCTTTACGTAGAATAAGGTGGGATGAACACAGGCTATTTAGAATTCAGGGATGTAAGTTGGAAAATTAATCTGAATTAGCCATTTAAACAATCAAACGCTCTCCATGGACACTACTGCAACATCCTGAATCTCTTATTAATGTTCCTTAGTTAAACCGTAAAATTGCTGTTGCGGGAAGACATGCTTTAGCAATGTGTGTGCTTTATATCATCTATGCTCATGTTAATTTATGGCAATTCTGATAATAGTATTGATCATTTTTTCAAAGAAGATGAGCTGCGTTTATTTCTTTACATTTGAAAGGTGAATGTGAGATAACAATTGTCCCCTTTTAAAACTGGTTCTGTGTTAAATTATATCAAAGAGATAAAAACTGAATACTTACTTGGTAATAGGTATATAATACTGACATAATTAAAACAATGTAACCCTTTTCTATAAACAACCATAAAGAATATGTTTTTGAAACTAGTGAATAAATACTTGAGAAAAAAATTGGAGGAAAATAAAGTTTTAAATACTTTTGCTTTATTATTCTTGACTATAAAAAATCGGCCAATATAATTTGCTTAGATTGAAGTGGGGATATTACATTCAAAAATAAAACAAGATCAAAAGTATTTTTATCTCTTACATAAAATATGAGTGCAAAATTTGTTTTAAAATTATGAAGTAAATTTACAGTTTTGCTTTATGGCTTTTATTGTCTCATTAATTTTTGTCCTGACAATTTTAAAGCAAACATAAAAGATTTAAAAACAAAATATTTGTATTGTAAAATGTCAGGTTTCCCTCTCCACACCCAGACACACTGTTGTCTAAATTTCTTTTTATTATTGAGCTTCATAACTCCTGTACATGAACAATGAAAATAACATATATTTGCACTAAGGCAATGTGCCAAGTATAGAGAGTTGCATGTATCTTAGTGCTATGGTAAATCTTAGACAGTTTTATATAAACAGACTGAATTTTCCTGGGCATCTGAAAGTTTGAAGCATGTACCATATGAAATATCATTTGAGTAGCCAAAATAAGAAAAGGGTGAAACAGTAGCAGCTTCTAATTCTACTTAGAATTCAAAAATAACTATATTAGACAAAATATTAGGAAAATAAAGGTAGTAACCCTAATGTTTAAGTCCGCAAATATTTTTATTTCTTGTTGACATGATGAAATATGATGTGTCCAAATAATTTCATATGGCTTTTTCTTTCTATTTTCTATAATAAGAAAAATGTCTTTAAAAATAAAATAACTAATCAAATTATTAATATATGAGAAACATACTGTAGCATTATTTATTTTCCATAAAAACTGTCATTATCAATTTGAAACTATGTTTTAACCAACAAAGTATAACAAGAAATCGTAATTTACAATTAAGTCCTTTGAAATTAACTGTTCAAGTGCTATCCAAACAGGTAAGTGTATTTGACCAACAATTTCCTATTGACAACTGCTGATTTTAGTTTAGTAGTCTCAGAATATACCAAAATGTAAGTATCACATTTTAAAATTAATTATTATACTTTAGAAGATTTGATAATATACATGGCCCAGGTTTGTTTCTTGATAATTGATGTAACTTCTCAATTTCTTTCATGTACTTTTTTATTCAAAATATTAGCATGTAATCCTTTCCTTACGTAGTTACGATAAAACAATTTTTGTTAAATAGTTATAAGCTCATCTCATCAGATGATTTGGAATTGACTAAAAATAACAATGCTAAACACATTCCTGTAAAATCTAATAACATATCATTTACAACAACTAAACTTACTTTCTATCAACATGCTATTTTAGAAGTCAGATGTATGTCATGAATGGCTTCTCTCAAAATTATTATATGTATGTGTGTGAGCAGTAAGGCAGGGGATTTCTACAAAGTGCTATTGACTTAATCTACAAAAATGAATAACTCGCATAAATTTATTCTATATTCATTTACGGTAATATATATGAATTTTCTAATTTAATGATTATTAATCTGAGATTCATGGATGAATTTCTGATGATCTATAAATCCCTGAATGTTGAGAAAAATTGTATATTGAGACAACACATAAACATATGTATTTTAAGCCATTTTGTGAGATTTTCAAAAGAAAGCAAAAATTAATTAACTTATAAAAGACTATTGATTTAAAGGGTTCAGATAAATTAACTCAAATTAAGAATACCTTTTTCCTCTAAATGAGAAGTTGCTATTAAAATTTTCCTCAGAGATATAGTTGAAATTTAGATATGTTCACACCAAAATTCCTGTAAGAAACCACCAATTTGTGGAATTTGACTCACTTTTTTTATCTCACATCCTAGATTTATAAAACTAAAATATTACCAACACTCTAGATTAAAAGTTTATCACTGTTGATTTTTATATGTCGAAACAATCTGAATTTGGGAGCTTTCTGTATCAATCCATTAACTCAGAGCACATTTAAATACAAGAAAATACTGAATAATAATCATGCATGTTATATAGGTATTAATGCAGTTAATTTGGTAAATACACGAACGTATTTAATAAAACACGCACAACCAACACAGAAACAACAAACTTCACTCTTGCACCAGAGAAAGTAACAAAAAAGGAGTACACTCACAGACAGAAAACTTGCTGCTGCTGTCTTTCCCTGGGAACCATTTAAACCACTAGATTTAAAATCTATAGCTTTTTTCACTAGTTAAGAAAACAAACAAAAACATGTATCAGAATATACAATTTTAAAATGAAATTCAAGTTAACAAATTTTGTTAGCATGGAATTATGCAACTTAAGAAAACTGCTTTCTTCTTGT